>NC_069503.1:506619860-506822360 GCF_027579735.1 Bombina bombina | reverse complement strand
CTGTATATATTTGTAAGGGTACGTTGTATTGTAATCTAATTTTGATGTGTTGTGACTCTTTTTTGTTTCGTGAAACAGTTAACCAGAACTCTGAAGCTCAAGTGATCACTTTTACTTTTAACTCTTAATACGAGCCAGACTAGCGCAAAAACCCACAATAAACCCCTTATCACTCCATTTGTGATCTGGCCCTATGTGTTTTACTGATATAAAACACCCATATTTGTGTTCAGTGATATCCTACTAGCACAACAGTACCCCCATGTACAGGTTTTATTGGGTTTCTGGAAGTTACAGGCCCCAACATGGGGCCTGTCCATTTACATGGAAATGTGGCACATTGATTTTCTGGGTCTATGTTGCCTTACAGACATTATGGCAGCCCAGGAATAAAAATGATCTCATCATGGAATACAATTTGCAAAAGTAGACAGCCCTTTTGAAATACCCTCGGCTATATGTAGTTTTTTTTGTAAGCACTTAGTCACAACACCTAGCCAAATTTAGTGGTCATATTTTTTTGTATGCATTTTTCACACAAACACTGCACTTTGTCTGTTTCTATCATCATTATATGTTTTACTGCTATAATACACCAATATTTGTGTTCAGCTATGTCCTACAAGTACGATATCCTCCCCACGTACAGGTTTTATAGGGTTTCAGGAAGTTATAGGGCCAAATATGGGGTCTGCCCATTTAAATGAAAATTTTGCACATTGATTTTCTGGGCCTATACCTTTGAGACAGTATGGCAGCCCTGGAATGAAAATTACCTCATCATGACATACCACTTGCAAAAGTAGACAAACCAGGGTATTCTAAAAGGAGTATTTTAGTTGATTTGTGCAGGTAATTTATGATGGCTTTAGAGTGACTGGGCTTAACGTAAAAAGGGGAAGGACAAGGTCAGGGGATCCTTGAAGTTCGGAATACAGAATAATAAAATTAAATAAATCAGGAAAACATACAGATTGCTTTCAATTAAAAGTTTAATGCTGTGTGATATATTCTAAAGCAATCAGTAATACAGAGGTCAAGTAGAGAGGGGGCAGTCAAGGCAATGGTAACTAGAGTCCTTCCTCACTTCCTCCTGACACTGCTGAACATTTTCTGAATGAAATGTGGGTAGGGGGTCTGGTTAAACTAAATATCAGATATAGGACCAGAATACAAGTGGAGCGCTAAATATCCCATGAGACACAGCATGAGAACCTCGCTCAGCGATCGGGACCGCAAATTTGCAGGAACTGCTGGTGCAATGATAAATGTCGACAGCGTATGCTGTCTGCATTTATCGATGTGCAGCGGACATGATATGCTACATTGTATCATGTCCGCTCACACTTACATAAATTGACCCCATTGGCTCAGATACTGCAACATTAGTTATGATGCCAGGAGTCTCTGTAAATGGGGTTATTTCAGGAGCAGTTCAATTTAGGGGTAGCCAATTTTATTCATATGTTGGACGCCTTCTTTTAGTTGGTGGAAGGCAGGGAGCACCATCACTATATGCATCACTCAGGCTCTCTATATCTGATGCCATAAGAGTTGCACAATCAGATAAATCAGAGAGGGTTTCACTCCTTGAATCTTGGGCAAGAATGGTGTACGCTTCTTCGGCTTAATAGCTCACTGCCATATGGGATTTTTTTTAATTTCTAACCTCACACTTCACTTCCACCCACCTATTCCCACCCCCTATTCCCTCAGATTTGTTTTTTGTTTGTTTATAAACTAAAAAAAAAAGAAAAGCACTGGGAAGGGTGGTGATCAGGAATAACAGGAAAGGGTTAAAGTGAAAAACTGACTGTTACAAACTGCTGTTTGTAACTGGCCCTTTAAATGAAAAATTGCCCTGCTTCCCTGGATTTTGGAGAAGCCTATTTGCCAGCCTCCTTCCACATGACTATGGCCCCTGGAAGATTGTGCCCCTGAGGACATATTGACTTTTGTTGGGTGTGTGTGGCCCTTTAAGAACCATCTGGGGACATATTGTGACTTTGATGAACAATGCCCCTTTAAGACTATGTCCCCAGACCTGTGAAATGACTTGTCCCTGGCTTTCTCCCACTTGGTTCAGTTTCATTGTGTGCCATTAAGAGTTAAATTTTGTTCAGCTTCAAGAAACCTATTCTAAATACAAGTCTGCTGGGATTAGCTCTAATTAGGTTTAGTGATCAACTTTCCCATTGTCTAATCAGACTAGTATTGATAAGGTGGACTGCATTGTTTTATTGTTTGTAATGTTATCTGCTGAAGTAAATGTTGTGGCCTGTCAAAGGGAGTGTCTCTCTATCTAATATCAAATGTGTGATGGGGGATTTTATGCCTCCCCCTGAGAGTGTCCTGTTTGCATGTAACCTGAATAAAAGCAGGCTGTGTGCTCCAGCACATCAGACCTATGTTGACCCTCTAACTTGAAGCTTTGACTCATGTTTGTAGGGGACAGCTTATAATCACTACAGGGATTGCTATGTTTTTCATACTCCCTTAGCTACAGGGATTGCTACAGAAGGAAGAGGTTCACCTACTGGAGCCTGGTCGTAGGTCCAGGGCGCAGAGCAGACGGCGAGATACCAGCCCAGCAGCGGTGGTTCATAGAGTCTGCATTACTTATGGTGGCTACGCAGCAGTTATAGAGTCTACGGTGCTGCTGCTCCTTTGGTGAGCGCTAGGAGCATCCTTTTCTACGGTCCAACTTCCAGCCAGCCTGGAGGCAACCGTAACATTTGGCGGCAGCGGTGGGATTGGCGTCCTAGCGCAAGGAGCAGCACCACAACAGCACTGGTATCGTAAGAGAGTAATTGAGGGCAATGCTAGCCACTGCGCAGCGTCCCTACCTACAGCAGCATGGAGCTGACAAGACACTGGTCAGAACCCTGTGAAGAGCACCTCAACCTGATCCGTCGCTATGAGGGCGCTGATTTTGTTCCAGAGGTAAAGAGGCGGCTAGTCCGATATGGTCCAGACCCTGCACAGGAGGTAGTCAGTCGCCTCATCCGGGAATTGGCTACTGAGAACAAAGCGGCACGAGCCTTTGAGCGCCAACTGTGGAGTTTGAGGGTATGGACACCTGGTCTCTCTCCCCAGCCGCAGCATGTTCCACAGGGAGAGGAGAGCAGCGACCTCCCTCCCCAGCGGCAGTATACTGTGCAGAGGGAAGAGACAACCGGTCTCCTTCCCCAACCCCAACCAGAGATACCAGAGGCAGCAGGCCTCATAGACTGGTCCTGGGAGGACCCCCAGCAGGCAGGTGGAGATGGGACCGCAGTCTCTCTACAGGCCCTACAGGGATGCTGGGAAGGCGGCCCAGATCCCCAGCGACAGACCCAGCTACAGGGAGGGGAGAGCATCGACCTCCCTCCCCAGCCGGAGTGTGCCTTCCAGGGAGAGGAGACAACCGGTCTCTCTCCCCAGCCGCAGCATGTTCCACAGGAAGAGGAGAGCATCGACCTCCCTTCCCAATGGCCGCCGGAGTATCAGGAGGAGGAGGTAAGCCAATCTCCCCCTCCCCAGCTAACTCCTAACTTGGGCCCAGGGTTAACAGTGGAGATGTTAACCCCCACTGACCCCCACGTTCCCTTTGCCACCGGGCAGGACTATGCCCCAATTCCCCCAGCAGAAGAGCTGGCATCAGGACAGAGCGCTGCTGTCCTCTGCCCTACAGACCCCCTTGTTACAGGACTGGCCTGCAAACCCCTCACCCCAGCAGAAGCACTGGCACCAGGGCAGAGTGCCGCTGGCCTCTGCCCCCCAAGTACCATCAGCTATTTGCCCAGCTGCGCCAGGAAGGCAGAGGATGCTACACTTTCATCCTATAACCTGGAACCTACAGGCCAGTGCTACTTGTTGTGGGGGGGCTGCTTTGCTGCTAGTGTTTATTTGTGGGTGGGTTGCGAGACTAACTTAGGCACTGACCGACAGAAGGTCAGGTGCCTTGTTAGTCTCCCTCCAAAACGGGAGATATGTTACAAACTGCTGTTTGTAACTGGCCCTTTAAATGAAAAATTGCCCTGCTTCCCTGGATTTTGGAGAAGCCTATTTGCCAGCCTCCTTCCACATGACTATGGCCCCTGGAAGATTGTGCCCCTGAGGACATATTGACTTTTGTTGGGTGTGTGTGGCCCTTTAAGAACCATCTGGGGACATATTGTGACTTTGATGAACAATGCCCCTTTAAGACTATGTCCCCAGACCTGTGAAATGACTTGTCCCTGGCTTTCTCCCACTTGGTTCAGTTTCATTGTGTGCCATTAAGAGTTAAATTTTGTTCAGCTTCAAGAAACCTATTCTAAATACAAGTCTGCTGGGATTAGCTCTAATTAGGTTTAGTGATCAACTTTCCCATTGTCTAATCAGACTAGTATTGATAAGGTGGACTGCATTGTTTTATTGTGTGTAATGTTATCTGCTGAAGTAAATGTTGTGGCCTGTCAAAGGGAGTGTCTCTCTATCTAATATCAAATGTGTGATGGGGGATTTTATGCCTCCCCCTGAGAGTGTCCTGTTTGCATGTAACCTGAATAAAAGCAGGCTGTGTGCTCCAGCACATCAGACCTATGTTGACCCTCTAACTTGAAGCTTTGACTCATGTTTGTAGGGGACAGCTTATAATCACTACAGGGATTGCTATGTTTTTCATACTCCCTTAGCTACAGGGATTGCTACAGAAGGAAGAGGTTCACCTACTGGAGCCTGGTCGTAGGTCCAGGGCGCAGAGCAGACGGCGAGATACCAGCCCAGCAGCGGTGGTTCATAGAGTCTGCATTACTTATGGTGGCTACGCAGCAGTTATAGAGTCTACGGTGCTGCTGCTCCTTTGGTGAGCGCTAGGAGCATCCTTTTCTACGGTCCAACTTCCAGCCAGCCTGGAGGCAACCGTAACACTGACGGAAAGGGGTTAACAGCAATTAAAGAACCCCCCAAAATAAAAACAATACTATCAGCACTGATCAGAGCACTAACAATGGAAAAGGAACAATCTCTTAAATACATGCATTAAAAATATTCAGTAACTGATCTAGACACAATTCAAAAACCAAATATTTTCTTCACTTCACTAGCTTCGACAATGAGTTTTCATTTTCATCACTAATTTTCTGGAACATATGATTTAAATCTAGCATCAGCAGGGAAGGACTTTAGGAAATCCTCTAAAACTGGATTATCATCTGATAAAACAAAAATGTTTCTAGAGGAAAAGCTTGTCTTTTGGTCATGATCTTGAGGGATGGGTGTCTGTTTACGTTCTATCCAGATTATGTATAATACCTTAAAATACCCCCATCTCCTTTTTTATCAAAGCTTTTTTTTTCATAAGATCTTCTGTTCTGTAATAGTGAATTGTTTTTCTGATTAAAATATTATTTTATCTGACAATATTTCACAGTGCTTTTTATAAAAATAGGAACTGATATATCAAAAATATACTTTATTGTTGCTAACCTTTCAGAAATAAAACCTAAATATAGAATACCATTGAATTAGCAGAATCTACAGGAAGGGCTTGTGTTCCTTGTAGTTGCTGAATGTCATAGAAGTCCGTATTCGCATGTGGCAATATACAATTAAATAGCATCAGCTTTGCACTATCTTGCTGTGATTTATCTCTTAACTGTTATGATAAATGTCCATCTTGTTCGTTGGTCTAAGAGGATGAGAAATAAAAACATGACTGCCTGTAAATATTTTGACAGCATAATTCTTCTCTTCCATCTTCAAAATCTGCTGCTTTATCTTCAGTCCTGTGACTGTGTGGTTTGCTTTTCTCCTTTAGGACGTGCAAATGGGGCACTTTCTATCTAAGCAGGTGACGTCACTGTCTACATTGATGTAATGAAACTGTGCATGCGCATGGTCCATGTGTGCTCCTGCACAAGGAACCCCATGGTCAAAAGATGCCTATGATAAATTCTACTGACACCTTGGCTAGGGCAAAAACTTTGAATAACGATTATTGCAAAAAAACTTAAAAAAAGAAGGTATTTAGACTTTAATTGTGATAGACTTTTACTGTTGAATTTGTGTTTCACGTCCCATTAATACAAATTAAGTTCAAAGCATTATGTAGTTGATATTAATAATATCACTGCAATACAAAATGAGTGAATCCCCATCACATTGTCCAACGCCATCTAGTGAGCACATAATTCATGTCCTAAATATATATTTACACAAGTCAAATAAAAATAAAAATGAGATGCACAGCAAACTATATGCTGTTTATAAGGAATCTCATTGTCATAATAATGTCCAAAATCATTGTTCAACCCTTTTGGAATCTAAGGCCTAGATTTGGAGTTTGGCGGTAAAAGGGCTGTTAACGCTCCGCAGGCTTTTTTCTGGCCGCACCATAAATTTAACTCTGGTATCGAGAGTTAAAACAAATGCTGCGTTAGGCTCCAAAAAAGGAGCGTAGAGCATTTTTACCGCAAATGCAACTCTCGATACCAGAGTTGCTTACGGACGCGGCCAGCCTCAAAAACGTGCTCGTGCACGATTCCCCCATAGAAAACAATGGGGCTGTTTGAGCTGAAAAAAAACCTAACACCTGCAAAAAAGCAGCGTTCAGCTCCTAACGCAGCCCCATTGTTTCCTATGGGGAAACACTTCCTACGTCTGCACCTAACACCCTAACATGTACCCCGAGTCTAAACACCCCTAACCTTACACTTATTAACCCCTAATCTGCCGCCCCCGCTATCGCTGACCCCTGCATTACACTTTTAACCCCTAATCTGCCGCTCCGTAAACCGCCGCAACCTACGTTATCCCTATGTACCCCTAATCTGCTGCCCTAACATCGCCGACCCCTATGTTATATTTATTAACCCCTAATCTGCCCCCCACAACGTCGCCGACACCTACCTACACTTATTAACCCCTAATCTGCCGAGCGGACCTGAGCGCTACTATAATAAAGTTATTAACCCCTAATCCGCCTCACTAACCCTATCATAAATAGTATTAACCCCTAATCTGCCCTCCCTAACATCGCCGACACCTACCTTCAATTATTAACCCCTAATCTTCCGATCGGAGCTCACCGCTATTCTAATAAATGTATTAACCCCTAAAGCTAAGTCTAACCCTAACACTAACACCCCCCTAACTTAAATATAATTTACATCTAATGAAATAAATTAACTCTTATTAAATAAATTATTCCTATTTAAAGCTAAATACTTACCTGTAAAATAAATCCTAATATAGCTACAATATAAATTATAATTATATTATAGCTATTTTAGGATTAATATTTATTTTACAGGCAACTTTGTAATTATTTTAACCAGGTACAATAGCTATTAAATAGTTAAGAACTATTTAATAGCTACCTAGTTAAAATAATAACAAATTTACCTGTAAAATAAATCCTAACCTAAGTTACAAATAAACCTAACACTACCCTATCAATAAAATAATTAAATAAACTACCTACAATTACCTACAATTAACCTAACACTACACTATCAATAAATTAATTAAACACAATTGCTACAAATAAATACAATTAAATAAACTAGCTAAAGTACAAAAAATAAAAAAGAACTAAGTTACAGAAAATAAAAAAATATTTACAAACATAAGAAAAATATTACAACAATTTTAAACTAATTACACCTACTCTAAGCCCCCTAATAAAATAACAAAGCCCCCCAAAATAAAAAATTCCCTACCCTATCCTAAATTAAAAAAGTTACAAGCTCTTTTACCTTACCAGCCCTGAACAGGGCCCTTTGCGGGGCATGCCCCAAGAAGTTCAGCTCTTTTGCCTGTAAAAAAAAACATACAATACCCCCCCCCAACATTACAACCCACCACCCACATACCCCTAATCTAACCCAAACCCCCCTTAAATAAACCTAACACTAATCCCCTGAAGATCTTCCTACCTTGTCTTCACCATCCAGGTATCACCGATCCGTCCTGGCTCCAAGATCTTCATCCAACCCAAGCGGGGGTTGGCGATCCATAATCCGGTGTTGAAGAGGTCCAGAAGAGGCTCCAAAGTCTTCCTCCTATCCGGCAAGAAGAGGACATCCGGACAGGCAAACATCTTCTCCAAGCGGCATCTTCGATCTTCTTCCATCCGGAGCGAAGCGGCAGGATCCTGAAGACCTCCAGCGCGGAACATCCATCCGGACCGACGACTGAACGACGAATGACTGTTCCTTTAAGGGACGTCATCCAAGATGGCGTCCCTCGAATTCCGATTGGCTGATAGGATTCTATCAGCCAATCGGAATTAAGGTAGGAATTTTCTGATTGGCTGATGGAATCAGCCAATCAGAATCAAGTTCAATCCGATTGGCTGATCCAATCAGCCAATCAGATTGAGCTCGCATTCTATTGGCTGTTCCGATCAGCCAATAGAATGCAAGCTCAATCTGATTGGCTGATTGGATCGGCCAATCGGATTGAACTAGATTCTGATTGGCTGATTCCATCAGCCAATCAGAAAATTCCTACCTTAATTCCGATTGGCTGATAGAATCCTATCAGCCAATCGGAATTCGAGGGACGCCATCTTGGATGACGTCCCTTAAAGGAACAGTCATTCGTCGTTCAGTCGTCGGTCCGGATGGATGTTCCGCGCTGGAGGTCTTCAGGATCCTGCCGCTTCGCTCCGGATGGAAGAAGATCGAAGATGCCGCTTGGAGAAGATGTTTGCCGGTCCGGATGTCCTCTTCTTGCCGGATAGGAGGAAGACTTTGGAGCCTCTTCTGGACCTCTTCAGCACCGGATTATGGATCGCCAACCCCCGCTTGGGTTGGATGAAGATCTTGGAGCCAGGACGGATCGGTGATACCTGGATGGTGAAGACAAGGTAGGAAGATCTTCAGGGGCTTAGTGTTAGGTTTATTTAAGGGGGGTTTGGGTTAGATTAGGGGTATGTGGGTGGTGGGTTGTAATGTTGGGGGGGGGGGTATTGTATGTTTTTTTTTACAGGCAAAAGAGCTGAACTTCTTGGGGCATGCCCCGCAAAGGGCCCTGTTCAGGGCTGGTAAGGTAAAAGAGCTTGTAACTTTTTTAATTTAGAATAGGGTAGGGAATTTTTTATTTTGGGGGGCTTTGTTATTTTATTAGGGGGCTTAGAGTAGGTGTAATTAGTTTAAAATTGTTGTAATATTTTTCTTATGTTTGTAAATATTTTTTTATTTTCTGTAACTTAGTTCTTTTTTATTTTTTGTACTTTAGCTAGTTTATTTAATTGTATTTATTTGTAGCAATTGTGTTTAATTAATTTATTGATAGTGTAGTGTTAGGTTAATTGTAGGTAATTGTAGGTAGTTTATTTAATTATTTTATTGATAGGGTAGTGTTAGGTTTAATTATATCTTAGGTTAGGATTTATTTTACAGGTAAATTTGTTATTATTTTAACTAGGTAACTATTAAATAGTTCTTAACTATTTAATAGCTATTGTACCTGGTTAAAATAAATACAAAGTTGCCTGTAAAATAAATATTAATCCTAAAATAGCTATAATATAATTATAATTTATATTGTAGCTATATTAGGGTTTATTTTACAGGTAAGTATTTAGCTTTAAATAGGATTAATTTATTTAATAAGAGTTAATTTATTTCGTTAGATGTAAATTATATTTAAGTTAGGGGGGTGTTAGTGTTAGGGTTAGACTTAGCTTTAGGGGTTAATACATTTATTAGAATAGCGGTGAGCTCCGATCGGAAGTTTAGGGGTTAATAATTGAAGGTAGGTGTCGGCGATGTTAGGGAGGGCAGATTAGGGGTTAATACTATTTATGATAGGGTTAGTGAGGCGGATTAGGGGTTAATAACTTTATTATAGTAGCGCTCAGGTCCGCTCGGCAGATTAGGGGTTAATAAGTGTAGGCAGGTGTCGGCGACGTTGAGGGGGGCAGATTAGGGGTTAATAAATATAATATAGGGGTCGGCGGTGTTAGGGTTAGCAGATTAGGGGTACATAGGGATAACGTAGGTGGCGGCGCTTTGCGGTCGGAAGATTAGGGGTTAATTATTTTAAGTAGCTGGCGGCGATGTTGTGGGGGGCAGATTAGGGGTTAATAAATATAATATAGGGGTCGGCGGGGTTAGGGGCAGCAGATTAGGGGTACATAAGTATAACGTAGGTGGCGGTCGGCAGATTAGGGGTTAAAAATTTTAATCGAGTGGCGGCGATGTGGGGGGAGCTCGGTTTAGAGGTACATAGGTAGTTTATGGGTGTTAGTGTACTTTAGGGTACAGTAGTTAAGAGCTTTATGAACCGGCGTTAGCCAGAAAGCTCTTAACTCCTGCTATTTTCAGGCGGCTGGAATTTTGTCGTTAGAGCTCTAACGCTCACTTCAGAAACGACTCTAAATACCGGCGTTAGAAAGATCCCATTGAAAAGATAGGCTACGCAAATGGCGTAGGGGGATCTGCGGTATGGAAAAGTCGCGGCTGTAAAGTGAGCGTTAGACCCTTTAATCACTGACTCCAAATACCAGCGGGCGGCCAAAACCAGCGTTAGGAGCCTCTAACGCTGGTTTTGACGGCTACCGCCGAACTCCAAATCTAGGCCATAGTTTCTAAATTGTATATCCACTAAAGCAATAATTGTTTATCATCACCTCTTCTGGAAGTGTAAACATCTTCTATAATCTGATAGTGTAGTTCAGTTACATTATGCCCTTTCTACAAAAAAAACGAGCTGAGACAGGTGCTTCCAGATTTGCACAGTGAATATTGACCTTATGTTCTGTGATTCTAGTGATAAACATAGATTAAAGAACATTGACATTTAAAAATATAGACCACAGAAGTCAATCTACACGTCAGAAAATCACATATGGGATATTTCTTTCCTGTGTGTGGATGGGAGACCATTGGACAGAAAATACAATATGTCCTTGGTGTGCCAATAAAACTCTTTCTAAATTACTTGTCATAATCAATATCATTAGTTTATCCCTTATATCAGGACTTTGTTGTGCTAGCTTGGAAAAGTTAGCAAACACCTTTATTTCAGGATTGTAAATTATACCAGTATTTCCTAAAAATCCTATTTTGTTGGGGCTCCTTGTATATTTTTGGAAACAAATAAAATATTTGACACTCTTTTTCTTTTCCCACTCTTTATTAACTTATTTCATATTTGATTGTACCATTTATTCCAATTCTTTATTCATCAATGTATTTGAATACCTTTTTTGTACATTTCTTACACAATTATTTATTTGACACATTCCTTTTTACCTTTAATAACTGACTCTTAGATAAAGCTTTATTGACTGATGGGGATGAAAACTATTATTTTACTCTTTAGTTTTTGTATAAATATCAGTCTTTAATATACACACATGTGTCAAGAGATTGTGTAGATACTTTACTCAAGGTCAAAGTAAATTTGATATCATTCACATATTTGTTTAGATCATTGACAAACCTTTCTAGGGATCCAATATCAACATACCATATGCTAAATATGTAATGTTTAAAACATCCACTAGGTGGCATCATTATTCTTTAAATAATTTATTTTCATAAGTACTTTAAAGATGCTCAAAAATTGGCATATGTACGGGTGGCATTGTACACTGGTCTCTATTAAAACACTGTGGGCTAGATTACTAATGGAACGCTAACAGTTGCACGCTAGCAAAAAGGTGTTTATCACGGCTCTTTGCGCATTTAGGAAGCAGCACGCGTATTACAGGTTGAAAGTAAACGCGTTTGCTCAAGCGCAATTGAATTTAACACGCCAGCTTACCTTTACTCTGGTTAACTGTTGTACTAGACACAAAAGTTGCACAAAAAAACAATAAAAAATACATTGTACAGTACAGTTACACTCATAATAAAACTATCTGATAAAAAAATATTTTAAAAATCTTGCATTAAAAAGTTATAAGAACTCAGAGATATGAGATCTCAGTAGGGATGTGCGAATGTTTTGCAACATTAGAAAACTGAAACGAATTTTAACACATTTGTTTGTTCGTTTTGAATTTCGAATATATGTACAAAATTCTAACGTTCGTTTAATGTAATAATCTATCCGAATTATGCAAAATTCAAATGAATATATTTGTAATAGTATTTATAATGCTCTCTTTAAAAGTAATATTTGAATTATGCAATATTTGAAATATAAACATATAAATTGATATATTTGTATCTATTATGTATCAATTTACAAAATTTCCTACCCCATTAACTAATGAACTTCTGAATAGTATTAGTGAAAAAGAATCCAGAAGAGCCTGCAACGTTGAGCTAAATAAAATCACACTTTATTTAGTCATATTAAAATTACAGTAAACGGATCCGTTTCCTGTCATTTTAATATGATTAAATAAAGTGTGATTTTATTTTTCTCAACATTGGAGGCTTCTCTGGACTCTTTTTTACTATTAATGTTAGCGGATTTACGGGATCCGTTCCGCTATATTGAGCCTGTCAGCGAGCACTAATGTTCAAGTTTGCTTTGCCCTACAGCCGGTGACGTCAGGACCCAGAGAGTTCTGTATGTGGATTGGTCCTCAGTCAGTCACGTGGTACGGAACAGCAGTTTAGAGTGTTGAGCTGAAGATAGGAGCTGTGTCTCTCCAAGCCGTCCTACTGATCTGCTACAACTTACTGCATACCACAGAATACTGACGATGGAGGACTAATTAGGCCTTAGTTTCGTATGGGTGAGTGAAGTTAACTGGTTTATGTCATCTTTTGCTGCAGCATGATTAGATAAGTGCCATAGATGGGAGCTATCACACTGATTACCTGGTAGAGCTAACGGGTAGAACTTGCGAGGGCACTATGGGGTAGATTTATCATAGTGCGAGCAGACATGATACGATGTAGTGTATCATGTTCGCTGCACATCAATAAATGCCGACAGCATACGCTGTCGGCATTTATCATTGCACCTGCAGATTTGCGGCCAATCGTATCCGATCGGGTTGATTTCTCTCCGCTGCCTCAGAGCAGGCGGACGACTTATGGAGCAGTGGTCTTTATGATGCTGAGCACGTGCACTCAACTTCTTTGGTCGACCATGGTGAGGCCCGTTCTCAGTGGAACCTGTACTGTGAAAACGCTGTATGGTCTTGCCCACCGTGATGCAGCTCAGTTTCAGGGTCTTGGCAATCTTTTTATAGCCTAGGCCATCTTTATGTAGAGTGACAATTCTTTTTTTTAGATCCTCAGAGAGTTCTTTGCCATGAGGTGCCATGTTTAACTTCCATTGACCAGTATGAGAGAGTGTGAGAGTGATAACACAAAATTTAACACAGTCACATGACACCGGGGAGGGAAAATGGCTAATTGGGCCCAATTTGGACATTTCCTCTTAGGGGTGTACTCACTTTTGTTGCCAATGGTTTTGACATTAATGGCTGTGTGTTGAGTTATTTTGAGGGGACAGCAAATTTACACTGTTATTATACAGGCTGTACACCAGTGTTAATTTCATTGACTAAAACTAGACCTAAATGAGCATAATACTATAGAAATTTATATGACTAAAATACGACTAAAACTAAAATAGCATTTTAGTCAAAAGACATTGGGGCCCATTTATCAAGTTCCTGATGGAGCTTGAGGGCCCGTGTTTCTGGCGAGCCTGCAGGTTCGCCAGAAACACCAGTTATGAAGCACCGGTCTAAAGACCACTGCTCCATAACCTGTCCGCCTGCTCCGAGGAGGCGGACAGACATCACCGTAATTCAACCTGATCGAGTACGATCGGGTTGATTGACACCCCCCTGATTGACCGCGAATCTGCAGGGGCAGTGTTCCAACAGCAGTTCACAAGAGCTGCTGGTGCAATGCTGAATATGGAGAGCGTTATTGCTCTCCACATTCAGCGAGGTCTGTCGAACCTGATCCGCACTGTTGGATCAGGTCCGACAGACCTTTGTTAAATAGGGGCCTATGACTAAAACTAAATCAAAATGACATTTTTTTTTTTTATTGAAGTTCAGTTAAAGGCTTACATGCATGTCATCAAAAAGAACACAAAGCAATAGGAAATTAGAATAAACAATAATGACATATCATGGGAGTATATATATAATGCTTGCCTATCATACCTGTATACCTCCTAGTTGATAATCGAGGCCACTCTTGGACCTCCTATTAATAAAGAGAGTGCAAAGCTACAGGAGGTACCCTCTGGATGGAAGAGACCCCTTTTGGATCTCATATGATGAACTTCTACTTTTATTTTTATTTTGTTTGTCACAAAGTGAAAGTATCTTTCTGTTGTGTAAATAATATGATGAGATATGTAGGTGTAATAATGATAAGGAAAGAAAAGCCGCATTGTTAACCCTCCAAAATTTAGGAGGTATATTATTATGGGGGGGAGGTACTGGATTGAAAACAATGAATACAATGTATGGCGTAGGAGACCGTGAAAATGTGGTGTAGTAACGTTAGGGAGAGAAGGCAGGTCTCAAACAAAAGAGTAAGGTATAATAGTCAGTAGACTAAATATGTAGAGCTAGCCCATATAGAGTGAAATATTACAAATATATTCCATGTGTTGATGGTTCAAACATATAGCGGTTACTATGAGCACGCCAATTGAGGACCAGGATTATACTACAAGCCCTGAGAGATTATACAAAGTGACAAAAGATGGCATATTGACAACCTATTCAAAACCCATCAAGGTTAACCTAAATATAGAGATTCAACAAACATAGCAGGTATATATCAAGGCTAATCCAATAAAATCTAGTAGGAGGATTCCAACAGTACCATTGACATATCAGTCAAAGCAGGATGACCATTCCCCAATAGAGCCTTAAAAACCTCTTGGGGTTAGTTATTTTTTTGTAAGAGTTGTTCGGGGAGACATAGCAGGATAAGCATCAGTTATAAGAGATTAGGATGCCTAAGATAGAAGTGTTAGTATGGGTCCAGCCCACTTTAGTAACATAACAAACACCATGTTGTGATACAATATGTCCCCCTGTACTAGTAGTAATCACATCAACAGATTAATAGGTTAGCACATTAGATCTCTGAATGAAAATGAACAGTAACCATAAAAATTATCATTAAAAGCAAACAAAAAACGTAATCAGGGTAACAAAGATTACACAAGTCCCTCATGACTTAAAACTATTTACATATGCAGCAACATTGGTGCTAAGACAGCTATTTAAAAGGAAAAACTAAATAAGGGGGTCTCAGCACTAACCATAAGTTTCCAGCTCTTTGCTGTACGTTTATTTAAGATTTTCAGGTCACTCAATAGCTTTATCTCTCAGGGAGGTATTAAATACCCACTAATAGAGTGTGCGACTTTTGAGTGGGACCAAGAGGTATAAAGTGTGGTATGGCAGAACCTTACGCTAATATGCCGCTGTGCATGGGTCCTAGGATCTAAAAGATATTATCCAGCCCCCAGGTGCAAGACAGGATAATGATAGTTATATCAAGCCTATTGCCAATGCGCTCAGTAGTGTTTAACCCCTTAATGACCGAGGACGTGCAGGGTACGTCCTCAAAAAAAAGGCAGTTAACGCCTGAGGACGTACCCTGCACGTCCTCGGTGTGGAAAGCAGCTGGAAGCGATCCTGCTCGCTTCCAGCTGCTTTCCGGTTATTGCAGTGATGCCTCGATATGGAGGCATCCTGCAATAACCTCACATGGCCATCCGATGCAGAGAGAGCCACTCTGTGGCCCTCTCTGCACCGGACATCGATGGCCGGTATCGTTGGTGGGTGGGAGCCGAATTGGGAGGCGGGTGGGCGGCCATCGGTGTGCCGCGTGATGTAACGGGGGGCGGGATCGGGGGCGTGACCGCCAGGGGCGCGCACGGGCGCGCGCGCGTGCACGGAAGGTGGCGGGCGGGCGCGTGCACGGGGCGGGAGCGGGTGGGAACCGCTACACTACGGAAAAGTATTTCATAAAACCTGGCTAATCATGTTTGTGCAAAAGCACAAAAAACGATCGTGGAGGGGTGGGGGGGTTGGTTTGTGTGTGGGGAAGCTACACTACAGAAAATTTCAACAAATTAAAAAAACAAACCATTTTTTTCTTCTAAACTGGGTACTGGCAGACAGCTGCCAGTACCCAAGATGGCGCCCATTAAGTTAGAGTGGGAGGGGATAGAGCTGTTTGGGGGGGGGATCAGTGAGGTTGGGGGCTAAGGGGGGATAGTACACAGCAGCATATGTAAATATGCTTAAAAAAATCATTAAAAAAAAATATATATAGCTTTTATTTTAGTACTGGCAGACTTTCTGCCAGTACTTAAGATGGCGGGGACAATTGTGGGGTGGGGGAGGGAAGAGAGCTGTTTGGGAGGGATCAGGGGGTCTGATGTTTTAGGTGGGAGGCTGAGCTCTACACTAAATCTAATATTAACCCTGCAAGCTCCCTACAAGCTACCTAATTAACCCCTTCACTGCTAGCCATAATACACGTGTGATGCGCAGCGGCATTTAGCGGCCTTCTAAATACCAAAAAGCAACGCCAAAGCCATATATGTCTGCTATTTCTGAACAAAGGGGATCCCAGAGAAGCATTTACAACCATTTGTGCCATAACTGCACAAGCTGTTTGTAAATGATTTCAGTGAGAAACCTAAAATTGTGAAAAATTTTACGTTTTTTTTAATTTGATCGCATTTGGCGGTGAAATGGTGGCATGAAATATACCAAAATGGGCCTAGATCAATACTTGGGGTTGTCTACTACACTACACTAAAGCTAAAATTAACCCTACAAGCTCCCTACATGCTCCCTAATTAACCCCTTCACTGCTGGGCATAATACACGTGTGGTGCGCAGTGGCATTTAGTGGCATTCTAATTACCAAAAAGCAACACCAAAGCCATATAAGTCTGCTATTTCTGAACAAAGGGGATCACAGAGAAGAATTTACAACCATTTGTGCCATAATTGCACAAACTATTTGTAAATAATTTCAGTGAGAAACCTAAAGTTTGTGAAAAAAATTGTGAAAAAGTGAACGATTTTTTTTATTTGATCGCATTTGGCGGTGAAATGGTGGCATGAAATATACCAAAATTGGCCTAGATCAATACTTTGGGTTGTCTACTAAAAAAAAATATATACATGTCAATGGATATTCAGGGATTCCTGAAAGATATCAGTGTTCCAATGTAACTAGCGCTAATTTTGAAAAAAAAGTGGTTTGCAAATAGCAAAGTGCTACTTGTATTTATGGCCCTATAACTTACAAAAAAAGCAAAGAAGATGTAAACATTGGGTATTTCTAAACTCAGGACAAAATTTAGAAACTATTTAGCATAGGTGTTTTTTGGTGGTTGTAGATATGTAACAGATTTTGGGGGTCAAAGTTAAAAAAAGTGTTTTTTTTTCAATTTTTCCTCATATTTTATAATTTTTTTATAGTAAATTATAAGATATGATGAAAATAATGGTATCTTTTGAAAGTCCATTTAATGGCGAGAAAAACGGTATATAATATGTGTGGGTACAGTAAATGAGTAAGAGGAAAATTACAGCTAAACACAAACACCGCAAAAATGTAAAAATAGCCTTGGTCCCAAACGGACAGAAAATGGAAAAGTGCTGCGGTCATTAAGGGGTTAAAGGGACATGAAACCCAATTTTTTTTCTTTCATGATTTAGAAAGAGCATGTCGTTTTAAACAACTTTCTAATTTACTTCTATTATCTAATTTGCTTCATTCTCTTGATATGACTTGCTGAAAAGCATATCTAGATATGCTCAGTAGCTGCTGATTGGTTGCTGCACATAGAGGCCTTGTGTGATTGGCTCACACATGTGCATTGCTATTTCTTCAACAAAGGATATCTAAAGAATTGAGCAAATTAGATAATAGAAGTAAATTGGAAGGTTGTTTAGAATTGCATGCCCTATCTGAATCATGAAAGTTTAATTTTGACTAGACTGTCCCTTTAATTACATGAGAGGCTAACCTTATTTATCAGATCTGGTATTTATAGAGGGGGAGTATATATTCCTAACGTCACCACTCCTGGTATCAATAATATAAATGGCTTGTCACCTATGTGTTCTAACAGGGTATAATGGCCTTCACTTGCACTTTATCATTATGGAATCTATCAACCCGCTACACAGAACCTGTAAAATCCGTTACAGAAGTCAGCGGTATATGCAGGCATGAAGTCCGGCATCTCAACCAGGATTAGCTTATATGAAATTTAGAGGAGGTCTATGGGAAAGCTGTCCAGTATAAAATTTCGTTTAGGGACTGCCGTATTGCTGCCAAGTCTGTCGGCATAGGAGGTGGCTTGTCTTTCCTATCCGATTCCCGTCTTAACCATCTGTGTCCCGAGCTCGAGGTGCGCCTTTACAGCCTGCATCTCAAGGGTGAGATGCCAAAAAGAGCAAGGTAGGTAACTTTGTCTGTTGTCAGTACCTGCTACACACAGCACAATTTCACAGTGGCGCTCACAGGGTTAATTCACTACACAGCATCACAAATTTTGGGGAATATTGTTCATTAACTCAAGGACGCAATAAACTTAAGACCTCAATTTATGGCTTATTATTAAGTTCGCACATAAGGCTACGTTATTTTACTTTACTGTAAAACTTCAATACAATAATAAAGCTACATTTACGATTAGCAACAAATCAGATAACTTGAAACTAGGACCGCAATGATAGGCGGATCCTGCACTGAAGATGATGAGGATTGGTTGCTAACAATACCGTCACTTAGGAGGTGTGACCATAAGGCTTTAAAAGACCAGTATGTGAGCAGCGCGCTCACCCTTTGAAAAAGCCGCGAGGCGAAACATGTTAGGGACGTTAGGGACGCTAGGGTACTGGTGATGAGCCCTTGGAGCTCATGTATTTTTAGCTAGCCTTAGGAACCTTGATCATAAACTATACTTTGTACCGTATTAAACTAACCGTAGTTGGGAGTGGTTAATGGGGGCAGAACGCTGACGTTCATATAAGCTGCTGGATAACTTACAGCTCAAACCTTTTACTATGACAGCCAGCTAATGATTGAATATTGTTGAACGTCAACAGTAGGAACACCGAAGTATAACTATACATGTATTATCGGTTATGTAATACCTATACACAATACTGAATTAAGGCAACGGGAGTAAACTACTCGTTAATCCACTTAGCTGTTTTCCAAATCAGCCTGTGTTTTGGCTAACAGCATGACAGTCTTTAAAATTAGATTAACTGAGATTTAACTGTTAGCAGTACTCATATTATTTCTAAAAAGCTTTAACTATACAGGTGCTAAATACCGCACTTATATGTTTTCGTCTGGGAATGCTAAACCGCAATTAATATATATTTATCTACCGATCATATCTGCTGGATTGTAACACTACGAAGTTGTTGTGCAGTCTATGTAGCAGCGGTCATTCTATTACTACCCAGAGCACTGATATTATGCTATCCACTTAAAGGCACATTTAGAACTTTTATAACAACAGTCTGTCTTATATAACAACAGGAACGCCATTTACTCAGTGTTTATCACTATGTAATAACATCGACAGGGGTATTCAAAAATAAGAATTTTATAACCAATCTAAATACAATATTAACTAATTAGGTCCCAGTCCCAAATATCAGGTATCTTTGCACCTGCAGGGATAAACTTAATGGAACCTTATGAATGTTAGATTAACAATATCTCCTCATTTGGTATAAATCTCTTATGTAAGATACAGTAACATCGATACAAACATTAGAACACTGTATTATTAATGGTGATAATATTACTATGAAGTGTGACCTCTAATTTCACTGATACCTTGTATGACAGTGTGTATGTTTGCCAGACTTTGTATATTTAAATATCGAAGACATTATCAAATATTTAGCACAAAGCCTTTATTTTATTAATTCTCACAATTTAAACCATGACAATGTTAACATTTGAGCTCCTGAACAGGCTATAATATAGCCATACATGTATATGTGTACTGCAACTCAAAGAGTAACTCAAAGGGATTCTATAGAAAGTCCCTAATATCACGACTAGTGAATAAAAGTGTATAACCATTCAATAATCATCAGTAATAACACACTGATTAACCTTACTCGAGTTTTCATTATTGGTGTACATTGAATACGAAGTATTGCTATTAGCCCCCACACCATATATTCAATTTATTCAAGATACTATATATCCACTATACCAACTAGTACACGCTCTATAAGTAAGATTATCTTGGCTCCTAAGAGTGTTTTTAAGTGTGTGTTTTCCAATTTTAACTAGCCTTTAATAAAAGTTAATTTTTAATAAAATTTAGTTTATTCAGACAGTTTTGTCTTTGTTCTTTGCACATCCTTGCACGACTCTCTCTATTACCACAATTTGATTTAATTGAGTAATCCCCAGAGTGCTATAAATGTAGTCTATCCCAGATAAGGTCACCCAACCTATCTGCCAGTTTTTTGTCTAAACTTTGTCTGTGAGTAGGAGGAAGTTGACGCACTGCCATCCCGATTTGTAAAGCCATTGGAGTTATATTGAAGGCAACCTGAAGATAGGCGGAACTAGGAACATCAAAACACTTGAAGGTTTCCTGAGACCTGCAATCTATGGCCTAGATTTGGAGTTCGGCGGTAGCCGTCAAAACCAGCGTTAGAGGCTCCTAACGCTGGTTTTGGCCGCCCGCTGGTATTTGGAGTCAGTGATTAAAGGGTCTAACGCTCACTTTTCAGCCGCGACTTTTCCATACCGCAGATCCCCCTATGCCATTTGCGTAGCCTATATTTTCAATGGGATCTTTCTAACGCCGGTATTTAGAGTCGTTTCTGAAGTGAGCGTTAGAGCTCTAACGACAATATTCCAGCCGCCTGAAAAAAGCAGGAGTTAAGAGCTTTCTGGCTAACGCCGGTTTATAAAGCTCTTAACTACTGTACCCTAAAGTACACTAACACCCATAAACTACCTATGTACCCCTAAACCGAGGCCCCCCCACATCGCCGACACTCGATTAAAATTTTTAACCCCTAATCTGCCGACCGCCACCTACGTTATATTTATGTACCCCTAATCTGCTGCCCCTAACCCCGCCGACCCCTGTATTATATTTATTAACCCCTAACCTGCCCCCCACAACATCGCCGCCAGCTACTTAAAATAATTAACCCCTAATCTTCCGACCGCAAAGCGCCGCCACCTACGTTATCCCTATGTACCCCTAATCTGCTGCCCCTAACACCGCCGACCCCTATATTATATTTATTAACCCCTAATCTGCCCCCCACAACGTCGCCGACACCTGCCTACACTTATTAACTCCTAATCTGCCGAGCGGACCTGAGCGCTACTATAATAAATTTATTAACCCCTAACCCGCCTCACTAACCCTATCATAAATAGTATTAACCCCTAATCTGCCCTCCCTAACATTGCCGACACCTACCTTCAATTATTAACCCCTAATCTTCCGATCGGAGCTCACCGCTATTCTAATAAATGGATTAACCCCTAAAGCTAAGTCTAACCCTAACACTAACACCCCCCTAAGTTAAATATAATTTTTATCTAACGAAATAAATTAACTCTTATTAAATAAATGATTCCTATTTAAAGCTAAATACTTACCTGTAAAATAAACCCTAATATAGCTACAATATAAATTATAATTATATTATAGCTATTTTAGGATTAATATTTATTTTACAGGCAACTTTGTAATTATTTTAACCAGGTACAATAGCTATTAAATAGTTAATAACTATTTAATAGTTACCTAGTTAAAATAATAACAAATTTACCTGTAAAATAAATCCTAACCTAAGATATAATTAAACCTAACACTACCCTATCAATAAAATAATTAAATAAAATACCTACAATTACCTACAATTAACCTAACACTACACTATCAATAAATTAATTAAACACAATTCCTACAAATAACTACAATGAAATAAACTAGCTAAAGTACAAAAAATAAAAAAGAACTAAGTTACAGAAAATAAAAAAATATTTACAAACATAAGAAAAATATTACAACAATTTTAAACTAATTACACCTACTCTAAGCCCCCTAATAAAATAACAAAGCCCCCCAAAATAAAAAATTCCCTACCCTATTCTAAATTAAAAAAGTTACAAGCTCTTTTACCTTACCAGCCCTGAACAGGGCCCTTTGCGGGGCATGCCCCAAGAAGTTCAGCTCTTTTGCCTGTAAAAAAAAACATACAATACCCCCCCCCCAACATTACAACCCACCACCCACATACCCCTAATCTAACCCAAACCCCCCTTAAATAAACCTAACACTAAGCCCCTGAAGATCTTCCTACCTTGTCTTCACCATCCAGGTATCACCGATCCGTCCTGGCTCCAAGATCTTCATCCAACCCAAGCGGGGGTTGGCGATCCATAATCCGGTGCTGAAGAGGTCCAGAAGAGGCTCCAAAGTCTTCCTCCTATCCGGCAAGAAGATGACATCCGGACCGGCAAACATCTTCTCCAAGCGGCATCTTCGATCTTCTTCCATCCGGAGCGAAGCGGCAGGATCCTGAAGACCTCCAGCGCGGAACATCCATCCGGACCGACGACTGAACGACGAATGACTGTTCCTTTAAGGGACGTCATCCAAGATGGCGTCCCTCGAATTCCGATTGGCTGATAGGATTCTATCAGCCAATCGGAATTAAGGTAGGAATTTTCTGATTGGCTGATGGAATCAGCCAATCAGAATCTAGTTCAATCCGATTGGCCGATCCAATCAGCCAATCAGATTGAGCTTGCATTCTATTGGCTGATCGGAACAGCCAATAGAATGCGAGCTCAATCTGATTGGCTGATTGGATCAGCCAATCGGATTGAACTTGATTCTGATTGGCTGATTCCATCAGCCAATCAGAAAATTCCTACCTTAATTCCGATTGGCTGATAGAATCCTATCAGCCAATCGGAATTCGAGGGACGCCATCTTGGATGACGTCCCTTAAAGGAACAGTCATTCGTCGTTCAGTCGTCGGTCCGGATGGATGTTCCGCGCTGGAGGTCTTCAGGATCCTGCCGCTTCGCTCCGGATGGAAGAAGATCGAAGATGCCGCTTGGAGAAGATGTTTGCCGGTCCGGATGTCCTCTTCTTGCCGGATAGGAGGAAGACTTTGGAGCCTCTTCTGGACCTCTTCAGCACCGGATTATGGATCGCCAACCCCCGCTTGGGTTGGATGAAGATCTTGGAGCCAGGACGGATCGGTGATACCTGGATGGTGAAGACAAGGTAGGAAGATCTTCAGGGGCTTAGTGTTAGGTTTATTTAAGGGGGGTTTGGGTTAGATTAGGGGTATGTGGGTGGTGGGTTGTAATGTTTGGGGGGGGGGTATTGTATGTTTTTTTTTACAGGCAAAAGAGCTGAACTTCTTGGGGCATGCCCCGCAAAGGGCCCTGTTCAGGGCTGGTATGGTAAAAGAGCTTGTAACTTTTTTAATTTAGAATAGGGTAGGGAATTTTTTATTTTGGGGGGCTTTGTTATTTTATTAGGGGGCTTAGAGTAGGTGTAATTAGTTTAAAATTGTTGTAATATTTTTCTTATGTTTGTAAATATTTTTTTATTTTCTGTAACTTAGTTCTTTTTTATTTTTTGTACTTTAGCTAGTTTATTTCATTGTAGTTATTTGCAGGAATTGTGTTTAATTAATTTATTGATAGTGTAGTGTTAGGTTAATTGTAGGTAATTGTAGGTAGTTTATTTAATTATTTTATTGATAGGGTAGTGTTAGGTTTAATTATATCTTAGGTTAGGATTTATTTTACAGGTAAATTTGTTATTATTTTAACTAGGTAACTATTAAATAGTTATTAACTATTTAATAGCTATTGTACCTGGTTAAAATAATTACAAAGTTGCCTGTAAAATAAATATTAATCCTAAAATAGCTATAATATAATTATAATTTATATTGTAGCTATATTAGGGTTTATTTTACAGGTAAGTATTTAGCTTTAAATAGGAATCATTTATTTAATAAGAGTTAATTTATTTCGTTAGATAAAAATTATATTTAACTTAGGGGGGTGTTAGTGTTAGGGTTAGACTTAGCTTTAGGGGTTAATCCATTTATTAGAATAGCGGTGAGCTCCGATCGGAAGATTAGGGGTTAATAATTGAAGGTAGGTGTCGGCGATGTTAGGGAGGGCAGATTAGGGGTTAATACTATTTATGATAGGGTTAGTGAGGCGGATTAGGGGTTAATAACTTTATTATAGTAGCGCTCAGGTCCGCTCGGCAGATTAGGGGTTAATAAGTGTAGGCAGGTGTCGGCGACGTTGAGGGGGGCAGATTAGGGGTTAATAAATATAATATAGGGGTCGGCGGTGTTAGGGGCAGCAGATTAGGGGTACATAGGGATAACGTAGGTTGCGGCGGTTTACGGAGCGGCAGATTAGGGGTTTAAAAAAATATGCAGGGGTCAGCGATAGCGGGGGCGGCAGATTAGGGGTTAATAAGTGTAAGGCTAGGGGTGTTTAGACTCGGGGTACATGTTAGGGTGTTAGGTGCAGACGTAGGAAGTGTTTCCCCATAGGAAACAATGGGGCTGCGTTAGGAGCTGAAGGCTGCTTTTTTGCAGGTGTTAGGTTTTTTTTCAGCTCAAACAGCCCCATTGTTTTCTATGGGAGAATCGTGCACGAGCACGTTTTTGAGGCCGGCCGCGTCCGTAAGCAACTCTGGTATCGAGAGTTGCATTTGCGGTAATAATGCTCTACGCTCCTTTTTTGGAGCCTAACGCAGCATTTGTTTGAACTCTCGATACCAGAGTTAATTTTATGGTGCGGCCAGAAAAAAGCCCGCGGAGCGTTAACAGCCCTTTTACCGCCGAACTCCAAATCTAGGCCTATGTGAGTAAAGTCCGCTCTTGTTTGACTTTTGAAGATCGTTTCAGGTAGTGTGGTCTCAGCAGTATTCACCCCAGTCTTACAAAGTGTCTCCGTCTCAGCTGGTGTAAGGCTAAGAGTGCTTGGGGGATGCTGGGGCCCCAAGGCATCCCCCTCAGTAAAATTCTTCTCAGCTGAGTCCGGAAACCTCGCCTTCACAGGTCCGCATTTCGCCTCCAGATCAATGGTGCTATTTGAAGTTGCAAAGAGTGTTTTTCTTTGATAGGTTAGGAGTCTTCTAATTTCAGCAAGTATCAAGTGAGTGTCCATCATAACAACTTTGCTCCCACGAGGGAGATAAAATGGCCACCACTTGTGAGGTTTTTGGGAAAGTCTCTCAGATCTAGTACACAACTAGCACCCCAGCAGGCAAATCGAGCGTCCTCTAGATATCAGATGAGGTTTTAGAAAGGCAATCTACTGAAAATACGCGCTAATAGTGGGTCAAAATCCAATCTTTAATGGCAAAAAAAATGTTCCGGAGCTCTGAAAACTTGCGACCTCTCTTGTACACTGTTGGCTCCGCCCCCCCAAAATGACATTTTAGTCAAAAGACTATGGCTAAAACTAAATCAAAATTTGCTGTCAAAATTACCACTTTATGCAAGGTGTTATAATCAATTCATATCTAATTACTGCTCTTTTGTAAAAAAAAAAAAAAAAAAAAAAGCAACACTATCTTCTTGTTTATTTACAAAACTTGGTTTTATTTAATATTAAGATAAATAAAGACATGTTATATACCACAACAGTTAAATCTGTTAAATATGCATTGCATGTTCAAATCTTAATACCATAAATAAAAACAGGTCAATAAACCGTTACTCCAGGAGTATATAATGAGTTTGGAAGTTCTAGAGCAGTGTAAAATTTCGGATCTGTGAACAATCAATTGATTCTTCCAATAGAAATAAGCATAACCCACGAGTATGGGTTAAGTTATGCTGTGCCTGTGTTAGCTGCAGGACCTTTTTGTTGAGTTACTTGATACTTGTTTTAATTATTAACAGAGAACTGTAAAAGTTTTTATGTTGGGTAATATGTGCAATGGCGTTACAGCCAATACAGTTTACAATTTATTTATTTTTATTTTAAAGTTGTACTTTATGAAACTAGGTTTTATTTAATTTTAAGCTTAATAAAGACGTTATATATCACAACGGCTAAATCTGTGTCTGTATTGCATGTTTAAACCTTAATACCATAAATAATAACAGGTGTTATGTTTATTCCTGGAGTATATAATGAGTTTGCAAATTATAGAGAAGTGCTTAAATAATGCATTACACTTTATCCAAACCCCTTAGCTTTTAGTAGACTAACATCTACTGGAGATTTAGTGGACTAAAACTAGACTACAACTAAAACTAAAACTATTTAGATGACTAAAATACGACTAAAACTAAAATGGCATTTTAGTCAAAAGACTAAAACTAAGACTAAATAGAAATTTGCCGTCAAAATTAACACTGCTGTAAACTTTCTTCAGTGTTGTCACATGAAAAGATAAAATAAAATATTTAGAAAAATGTGAGGGGTGCACAGTACTCACTTTTGTGAGATACTGTGAGGCGTATTTAACAAATGTCTGTCGGACCTGATCCGACAGTGCGGATCAGGCCCAACAGACATCGCTGAAGGCGGAGAGCAATACGCTCTCCGTATTCAGCATTGCACCAGCAGCTCACAAGAGCTGCTGGTGCAACGCCGCCCCCTCATCAGAGCAGGCGGACAGGGTTATGGAGCAGTGGTCTTTAGACCGCTGCTCCATAACTTGTGTTTCTGGCGAGTCTGAAGACTCGCCAGAAACACGGGCCCTCAAGCTCCGTTCAGAGCTTGATAAATGGACCTCTGTGTGTAGATATATATATATATATATATATGTATATGTATATTACATGTGTATATATGTATATTACATGTGTATATATGTATATTACATGTGTATATATGTGTTCATTTGTGTATATATGTGTATATATATATATATATATATATATATAAATATATATAAATATAAAAACAAAAGGAGAAGGATGGCACAGATAACAAAAGCTAGTGAACACAGTAGAAATTAAACTATGCAAATATAAAAGAAAGAGTCTAAACCCAAAAATAAAGATACAATACCCAGACACTATAATAATATAAAGTAAATAGGCCTAGGACAAGAGCAGATAAATAAATGACTATTACAAAATATAAAAACATCAGATAAAAATACAGATAAAAACCATATATATCTATGACTGTATATAGGTGTATATTAGGAATAGGCCTAAGCCCAATACACAGTCTCAAATTAGAAAATCCAGTGCAAACCAAATGGAAAGAAAACAATCTTCATACGATTCCCCTTATTGATGTACAATTACTTCCAAAGACCTCAATCTTATGAGGTAAGAATGTAGCAATTTCATGAATAGACTAGGCACCTCCTGTAGAATGGATAGGATGACTGTGGATCTCTGAGTATGCGATCGTCAGAGTCTCAGGATTTTCTGATAGTAAAACCTTCTCAAACTCCTTGTGCTCTCTTTAGTGTGTAGTAACTTCCAGCTCCAGTGTTCATGTCATATAAAAGGAACCAGAAATGCATACATAGTGTAAAACCGCTTTAATAAAACATTAAAATAACACACAATCAGTTACACTCACATTCAAAGTCCTCAACAAATGAGGTATGTTTACTGCACATAAAAAGACTGAAGCCAAAAAGTCCTGTAATCATCCGTTATAAGGAAAACAGTCCCAAGTATCGTACAAGGCTCCAGTTGTATAAAAGAAACACAGCTCAGTCCAAAACCATATAAAAACGGTGAGCCTTCCTTACATAAATACCTTACGCGTTTCGAAGGGGTTAATAATTCAGATTCCCTTCTTCATCAGAGGTAAAGACCTATTTCCAAACACACCTTTAAGTAGTGCCCATATTCAAATGCTACATTCTATTTCCAGATTCATTGTAAAGGGTTTGACACGCAAATCTGCACTTCCGGAATCTTTGACACGCATTACGTCATTTCCGGTCTTGCGCAATACCAAGAAAGACGCCCTCTTAGGTTCTACGGTTGTCATAAATACAGACAACAATCTGTGAGCTAGCATGTGAAAGAGAACTACAGAGATGCTTCCTTAGCGTGTCAAACCAAAAGCTACATATGTCTACATATATTTCAAAGCAATGATACGTAATATAGATAAGATAGATAATAACAAGACTAGTGCATAATAACTATTATAAGTTTCATACACAGTACAAATGAAGGATATAAAATACATATAAATATATATATATATATATATATATATATATATATATATATATATATATATATATATATATATATATATATATAGGTAGAAAAAAAGGCACTCGCTGAAAAAGGTAAAACTTAGCCTTTAATAAATAAATTTAAAATGCATGACGTTTTGGAGGTATTACACCACCTTTATCAAATGCGTGATACAAACCAGACAAAAAGCAGTACGCTCCATACATTACCCCTTCACCTTAAATAACACCAGATGGCTCCTAACAACGCCGAGCCGCATCCGCGGCCCGTGGGAAACGTAACCGGATATTGCTTAACCGGAAGTTACGTCATCAGCGTGGATCACGTGAGGACGTTTGTTACCATAGCAACATAGACTGCTGTATTATGATTATTGTCAGCCGTAAAGGACCAGCTCAGGATTCAACCCAACTGCTAGCGTGAAAAGTAAAAAACACACGCTAGCACACTGAGAAATATCCTGGACGTGACCCACTCAGGATTGAAGAAAGCAAATGTCCTTTTAAGAAGATAAATAAACTAAGTGAAATTCCTTTAGCAAGTAATAAAGCAAATGTCCCTTTAAGCAGGTTAGTAAATAAACAAGGATTCCTTTTAGCAGGTTTGGATAAGCAAGTGTCCCTTTAAGCAGGTTTAGTAAACAAACTGAGATTCCTTTTAGCAGGTTTGGATAAAGTAAATGTCCCTTTAAGCAGGTTAGTAAATAAACAAAGATTCCTTTTAGCAGGTTTGGATAAAGCAAATGTCCCTTTAAGCAGGTTTAGTAAACAAACTGAGGTTCCTTTTAGCAGGTTTGGATAAAGTAAATGTCCCTTTAAGCAGGTTAGTAAATAAACAAAGATTCCTTTTAGCAGGTTTGGATAAAGCAAATGTCCCTTTAAGCAGGTTTAGTAAACAAACTGAGGTTCCTTTTTGCAGGTTTGGATAAAGTAAATGTCCCTTTAAGCAGGTTAGTAAATAAACAAAGATTCCTTTTAGCAGGTTTGGATAAAGCAAATGTCCCTTTAAGCAGGTTAGCAAACAAACAGAGATTCCTTTTATCAGGTTTGAATAAAGCAAATGTTCCTTTAAGCAGGTTAGATAAAGCAAATGTCCTTGTATGCAGGTTAGGAAAACTGGCAGAGAATATTCAGGCAAGGATTCAGGCAAGGGAGACAAAAAGAATTACTCACACAGGTCCGGTCCGGGAGAATGAACAGAGAAAACAAACGGGCGCCAATTCAGATCTCCCGCCGAGATTTGAAGGCAGGGAGACTCTGACGTCAGGAGGAGAGCCAGATACCGCGTCACGTTGCTAGGCAACGTGACGTGATACAGAGGGGATCTGTGAGCCGCGGCGACACGGCAATGAGCAGATCCAATTCATGACAATTATCTGAAATAACGAATGGATCTGAAAAATGATTTTACTTAACATAAGGAATATGCGTAAACCAAATTATCTAGACCGCCGCCCCCCCCTCATCGCCAAAACTAAATAGCAACCTATAAACCTCTAAACTGCCATCCCCCCACATCACCAACACTAACTAAGCCTATTAACCTCTAATCTCCACCCCCCCCCCCACATCGCCAACACTAAATAACCTGTTTAAATCAGCCAATAGGATTTGAGCAGCTCTCATCCTATTGGCTGATTTGAATTTTTCAGCCAAAAGGAATGCAAGGGTACCCCAATATAAAAGGTGTACCTTGCATTCAATCTTCAGTGTGCGGTGGACGATCGCATGAAGACCTCCATGTCAGACCGATAAATAAGTAGTTAGTTAGTAATTGTAACTTTAATTTAGGTGTATTTTAATTATGTTAATGTTAGGGGATTTTAGGTTTAGGGTTTAGGCAGTTTACAGGTTAATAGCTTTATTTAGTGTTGGCAATGTGGGGAACGGTGGTTTAGATGAGAACAATGAAAATTCCGAAACTGATTTATTAGTTTTCTGAATTTTTCGGGATTTTAGTTATGGTGCCGATTCAGAAATTTGGATTCATCCGAATCTCGGAATCAACCAAAATTCCTCCAAAAATGAAATTCAGCCGAAAAGAATTGCACATGTCTATTATACACAGGTATTGGTTGCACACTCTAGTGACCTATTTATAACTGTCACTAATTGGCCTCAGCACATAAGGAAAAATAAGTTGCGACATAGCGGTGCATATTGCTTTATAAGCACTAAGATTTTCCTTTTTTTTTTTTTTATATTTAAACAACTAGTTTTAATTTTATTTAATTAATAACCCATATACATATTATTTTCTGGGTAATCTTAGCTTAGAATAGATGAGCTAACATTAATTAGTGTTTATTGTATCTTTAAGAGTTTAAATAGCCTATTACTAAAAAATACCTTTTAATTATCCCAAGAACCCAAATTAGTATATAAGCATCACAGCCCCTCCTTCTACTAATGTACTGATTTCCTATAGGAAACCTGTGACTGGGCAAACCCCACCTTTAAATGCAAAAAGACCCACAACAAATACCCTACCCTAAACCATTCAGAACTCAAAACTGGATTACCCAGACTCTGCTCCCGACAATAAGACTCCCATAACCCAGTCCTGAGAAGAAATGTCATTATTTTGGGTGTATGCTAATAGTTTAGTATGCTTAAATTGTAATCAATACATGTAATTCTGACATATTAACTGGGAAAGGGACCTCAGTGTCCTAGAAATAAGCACTTTTTTAGTGGGAAATTACATATTTTTTTATACTTTTTAATCTTTTATTGAGATTTTTATGTTGAAATAATTTTTATTAACATATTTTCAAACAATGGAAACATAATAGTTGGCAATCCAGCTAATTATATAATTGTTACACGTACTCCCAGTATATATTCAAGTCTTTGTTTCAGTACTCAACTGTTCACAATATCATACCTAGAAAAGAAAGTATACATCCTTCATAGTCCCATAGAAAAGTCCATGAGCATAAAAATAAAACACAAATCTCATATGGACTTTTCTTAAAATTCAGTATAACTTGTGAAATCTGAATTACAAAGTGAACATATGGAAAAAGAAAATCATGGTACTCTAGGTTATTATGTTCATCTTAGTCCCTTGCTGGTTGCCTCCTATAGTGGTAAAGGGAAAGGTTTGCCAGTGTGGCAGAAGAAAAGAATAAAACAGATGCTTGTTGTTTTACCATTTGCCAAGATTCTCCCGTCCTGCCACCGAAGCTCCCACCTGCCGCCACCGCAACTTGTAGATGTCTCCGCATCTCTATCCTGTGCCAGTGTGATCGTTTATGTATATGTACTAATGTTGTGTTTCATACATTATCCAATAAACCCAAGTGTTTTGGAAAGCTGTCTGAGTATCTTGCATAAAAGCTGCATATTCATACATGTTATAATAGTGTCTAATTTTGTTAATAATTTAATCCCAACTATAAGGTCCTTCCTTCCAATGGTGTGCAATACAAATCCTAGTTGCTGTGCATGCTATCCTAAAAAAATGTATTAATATGTTTGTTGAATTGGTTATTATATTCATGGAGTAATGTCTGACCCAGTGTTAGTTGTAAAGGTTCATCTAGTATGGAGCTTAAAATGTGGATAGGGCCTCCCAGATTCTTATTAAATGGGGGCATTCCCACCACATATGTTTGAATGTACCAATGGCTCCACAACCCCTGTAACAAAGGTTGTAGCTGATTTTTATGGTGTGAGAAGTAATAACTGGTGTCAAGTACCATCTAGATATTGTTTTATAACAGTTTTCAATCATATCTACACTTAACAGACCTTTACTAGAGGTGTATATTAGTTTATTTCACTCCTCCCTTTCAATTTCTATTTCTAGATCTGGTTCCCATTTAGTGTAGAGAGTAAGATTATTTTTGTTTGCCCCTTGTATGATTAGGTATATTTGTGAAATGGCTTTCCTAGGTCTTGTCCTTATAGTACACATTGTTTCAAATCTAGTGGGTTCTTCCTTCAGGGATTTAGCTATAAATGTCCGTAGTATTGATGATAATTGTAGATATTGGTACCAGAACAGTTGTTCAAGTTTCTCTTGTAGTGTGGTATATTACATTATTTTGCCCCGCTCTAAAACATTTGCTATCCTGTATAAGCCCTTGTTCTCCCACTTAATTATTACTGAGAATGATATAGAATTTAGTATGCATTTTAGTGGTGTTTGAAGGGAATTGCCAGGTAGAAGGATAAGTGTTGCTGTCACTCTAGCCAATCTCTAACCATATATATTGTGACTGGGTATTTTCATATGATGTTTCACCCCCCGAGGCGGTACACTCCATATCATTTCCTCTGGGGAGGGAAATCCATTCATATCTGTTTCTAATTAAACCCATCTGATCTCCTCATCTTTACAATTTACCAGTAAAGTTTGTTCAAGTCAGGTACAGTATCTTGGGTAGGATTGTTATTTTAACCGCTGAGATACGTCCATACCAGGAAAAGCGGTATTTTTCTCATTTTACTAAGTCTTGTTTAATAGATTTGAATAGAGGAATATAATTGGCTTTGAATAATTCAGAGGAATGTTTAGGGAGTTTAATACCCAGGTAAGAGATTCGTTTTTGGACCCACTTGAAATCAAAATTAAGTTCCAGGAGTCTTTTGGTATGATTTTGTAATTTAATTGTCATTGCTTAACATTTATCAGTGTTAACTTATAACCCGAGATGACGGAAAAATGTGCGAGGATGGAGTATAAATTGGGTATTGAGATCATGGGCTTGGTCAGAGATAGTAAAATATTGTCAGCAAAAAGGGCTATTTTGTATCCCCCCCCCCCCCAACTCGTATGCCTGTGATATGTGGTAAATTCCTAATCCTCAAAGCAAGGGGTTCTATACATATAGCAAATATCAGCTGTAAGAGTCGACACCCTTGTCTGGTGCCGTTTAAGATGGGGAAATTTTTAGATTGGTGTCCCATTGCTTGTACCCAGGCTGAGGGTTTCGAATATATCTTTGTTATTGCATTAAAAAATTGGCCTTTAAACCCCATGCCCTCTAGTACTGCCTTCATGTATCCCCAGTCCACTCTGTCAAACGCATTTTCTGCATCCACGGATAGTAGCAGAGAAGGCGTTCCTGTAGTATCAATATAGTCTATTAAAGAGGTCATGTGTCTTATATTTTCTGGGGCTTCTCTATTTTTAACAAAACCTACTTGGTCTGGGTGTACTAGCTTTGGTAGGATGTGTTTTAATCAATTCGCTATTATTTTAGTAAAAATGTTATATCTTGGTATATCAACGATATTGGGTGGTAATTTTTGCACATTGTCCTGTCTAAACATGGTTTAGGAATAACTACTATTTTAGCATGGAGAAGTTCTGGTGGTAGGTAATTTCCCTGAAGAATATGGTTACAAAATTGAACTAAATGTGGGGCTAAGATTGTTCTAAAGAGTTTGTAGTATTCCATGGAAATTCATCAGGGCCTGCTGCTTTTCCTTGTTTCAGGTCTTTAATGACCGAAAAGACTTCTAATTTGGTGATATTAGCATTTAGTGTGGTCAAGTCTTTTGTAATTTTATAAAAAGAAATTCCTGAGGAGGAAAAACCTAAGAGGATGCGCTTGGAACACAGGTTATCAAAGTAGGACCTAACACTTTGTGATTGGGTTTGTACCCGTATGCATAAATAAATATAAACAGCACAGTGTTTGGTATGTGTGAAAAATTAATAATAATGACGAAAATAAATTGTGAGTAAAACAAGTGCTCAGGACAATTTGTGTATAATATTAGTGATACATTGAAATAATCAGATATCCCAGATAAACAATGATATTTGTGGCGATGAGTAAAATATATAAAAAGTACTTATCAATGTCCCAAAAAATGCTGTGATGTAAAAAATAAGTGTCCAATCCTAATATGTGAACGATGATGTGTTCAGGTGTTTGGCGTGCTCCTCTTGTGTCCCGCGGTGCGATGGGTCAGGGTGTCTAGAATGGAAGATAAACAAGGGGTGCCAACATAGTGTGAATCGTTAAAACAACAAATATAAAAGTGATGTGCAAAAAACTACTCACAAGGAAAGTGGCACCTTAAATGAATAAGGTGCGATAAAGCAGGCTGACATTCAAATTCCAGCAGTCAGTACGCTGGAGGTCTCACCCAGAGGACCTGTGGAATCCAGATAGGCGTCTAGAAAGTAGCACCCACGTTTTTTAGGGCCAATGGCCAGACCAGGTGAGCTGCAAGCTGATAGGTGTTCTCCTGCTGCACTCACGCCACCGAGACTTTTCTCCAAAACTGACAGTGTCAGTGTATGAAAGGTTCCGTGGTAAAAGTCTTGAAAAATTAGTACTTAGAAATTCTCAGTGTAGCCACTGCCTGTTGCTAGGCTGGTGGGTGCTACTTTCTAGACGCCTATCTGGATTCCACAGGTCCTCTGGGTGAGACCTCCAGCGTACTGACTGCTGGAATTTGAATGTCAGCCTGCTTTATCGCACCTTATTCATTTAAGGTGCCACTTTCCTTGTGAGTAGTTTTTTGCACATCACTTTTATATTTGTTGTTTTAACGATTCACACTATGTTGGCGCCCCTTGTTTATCTTCCATTTTGTAATTTTAGGTAAATTAGCTTCAGTTAGAAATTGGTCAAGGAGAGAGGCCGTCTGGATGTTGTTTTCTACTTTATTTCCATCATATAATGTACTATAGAATTCAGAAAAAAACTTTGACTATCTCTAGGGGATGGGATGTTAGCTCACTAGGTTTTCGTAACACCGGTATTCAAATATCCTTAATTTTATCTCTAAGTTTAGACGCTAAGAATTTATCTGGTTTGTTTGTAAATATTAGGTATCTAGTTTTTAGTCTTTGATTAGCTCTTAATGAAGCGGTCTGTAGGATAAGGTCTAAGGATTGACATTTTGTAGTCAGTGTTTTGAGTACCAAGAGTGACCCAGTATCTTTGTGTTGTTTTTCTAGTTGTTGGATTTCTCGCTCTAAGTTAGGAAAGTGTTCCTCCTTTCCCTGTTTAATCTTGATTTCAGTTTAATCAATAGTCTCTTTAAGAATGGTTTGTGAGCTGCCCAAGGGATTACCGGGTTGGTAGAGGACTCAGCATTAATCTGCCAATACTACAGCAATTGCTGAAAGACTGTATCTTTAAGGCTAGGATCCTTCAACAACAATACCCCTAATTTCTGCTGTAAGTAAAGAGTGGTCTGACCAAACACAAGGATTTATAGAGGAGGAGATCAGATTGGGAACCAAGATTTGATTTTGGAATATATAGTCTAGTTTAAAATATCGGAAGTGTGCTGCTGAATAAAGAGTGTGATCTGTAGTGGCGCCGTATAATACCGTCCATGGGTCAAGGATATTATATCCTGAGAATGTCTCTAATACATTTTTAATTTTATTGTTATATCTAATTTGGGAACGGGTAAGATTAATATTCGGTTGTGCACAATGTGGTTTAAGGGAGACATTGAAGTCTCCTGCAACAACTAATCTAGTATGGTTCCCGGTCGTCAGTAATTGTGAAATGCGGGAGAAAAATATTCCCTGTTTGTCATTGGGAGCATAGACATTATAGAATGTTACTTCTACTACTTGTATACGTCCCTTTATAATAAGGTATCTGCCTTCTGGGTCTATTAGCTTATCTTCCACAATAAAATTTAGGGAGAAGTGGAACAGTATAGACACCCCCCTCTCTTTTTGCTATTCGTAGAGGCGTGAAAGTGTAACGGGTTCTGCTGAGACCAATATTTAGGAATATGATTTTGTTTGAAATGTGTTTCTTGTAAAAAAATTACATGTGCTCCTGTTTGTTTATATTGGTTCAACCCTTTTCTGTGTTTTACATCTGAATATAATCCCCTCGCGTTATGAGAAATTATTGTGATATTTGGTGAATTCATTTGTAATAGATTATGGAGTTTTGCTGCCTTATGTAAGTGTCTCTAAATATGTAGTGTTGTTTGATAATGGTTATTATCTTACCCGGTTGAAAGATCAGAAAGAGCCCCAATGCACAGGTGTCGAATTGCTGTATACTGGAATAGAAACTCCGGCGGCCAAACAGGAGGTGCATCCTGTGAGAAAGAAAGAAATCTGGTAGGTGAAGACTCTTAAGATTGGTGGTAGCATCTAAGAAAACAAAAAGACAAGGATTAAAAGAAGAGAAAGAAAAAAGAAAAAAATACAAACAAACATATTCAGTGTTTTTAACTGTGCTGTGTTAATCTGGGGGTAGACAGAGATACACACCTCCTCTCAATAATAGATTACCATTCCCATGGTGGGGATAAAAACATCAACAAAAAGGGCATTTAACATTTTAGAAACCTGAGATTGAGTCATAATAGACTTTTTCTATTATCAGTTCTTAAGTGTTAACTCTAGCGATCTAACAATAATAAACTAAACATTATTTTTTGGAAATTACAAAAAGTTATAAAAAATTATAAAAGTTTCTGTGAACTGAATTGTAATGCGGACAATGTTCTATGTCAACTTGGGGACTATGAGTGACTTTGCCTTCCCTAGTGGCATTCTTTGTAAATGTCAATAGTTCAATTATCCCATTTTTTTAACCTATGGGTCTTTTATAAAATGGCATAGGTGTAATCGATCCTGAAGATGAATAGGCCGTATGGTTATACATGTCTCAGAAATCTCTTAATCATTATATCCCGTTATAATCTTTAATATTGGACTTATCAGTTCTCTAATAGGTCTGTCTTCTTCCTTTGGGGTGCACACAAAGTGATCATATTACCACTTATTAAGATATGTCTTATCTTATCTGTCAGCGTGGTGAAGAGCTGCTGCAGGTATGATGGGAGATTTTCTTGTTTGATGTCTTCCGGGATCCCTATAATACGGATGTTACATCTCCTATTGCGATTTTCAATATCTTCTAATTTATCCATTAATTCCGTTATTTTCTGGTTTTGTTGGGATATTTGTTGCAGCGAGTTCTCTACATCATCTGTTAGGCTATCTTTGGACTCCTCCAGAGCTTCGACTCTGGCACCTAGGTCAGTGATATCTTGTTTGATGTCTGCTAAGCTAGCAGATATGAATTGATGCATATTATTGCTTTTGTCCCATAGTTTGTCAACACTTTTTGCAATATCTTGAAAGATACTAGTAAGTAGGCTAAGCTCTGCCTTGGTTAGGAGTGTAGAATCTGATGATGTGTCTTGTTGTTGTGACGCATTCTCCTCCTCCTCTGAACCCTCTTGAGCAGGAGGTTCCATCTGTTTTTCCCCTTTTGTTGCTCTAAAGCAGTGTTTTTCAACCAGTGTGCCGTGGCACACTAGCGTGCCGTGAGAGATCCTCAGGTGTGCCACGGCAGACTGACAACAGTGTGACATATTTTTTAAACTTTGCTTGTTTTTTACTCCCAGTGCAGGGGTAGTTTGTAGGAGGCATGGCATAACAGCACAATACATACAGTATGTGTGTTTTTGTGTGTATGTGTATATATATATATGCTGTATTAGGCTACAATGTGTTATTTTTTTAAAATTTTGGGATGGTGGTGTGCCACAGAATTTATTAATGTAAAAAAGTGTGCCACGGCAAAAAAAAAAAAGGTTAAAAATCACTGCTCTAAAGTACTGGTTCATAAAGAAAGTTCTTCCTGGTTTATCTGCTTAAGATAACTTCTTGGCAGACATTATAGAGTACAATATTGGGGTATGCTCCTGTAGTGATTTAGACCCCCTAGCAACATAGAGATAGGTTATATGTTGGGGTAGAAACAAAAAGGAAAAGTTCCAGATCTGATGACTGAGACTTGCAGTTATCTTAGTAATGTGGTATAGATCTCTGCCTAGTGACCACTAGATGTCAGTATTTAGTAGCAAAAGTATATAAGCTCTTTTCTCTGTTAGTCCACTTGAATAGTTGAAGGTAAAACAAATAACAACAAAAAGTAATAGTGTATAAAGGCTGGTTATATGTTCATATGTCCTTTATGAGTATTCAGCAAAGGCACTATCCCCTAGATTAATATAGGGCTGCATATGTAGATGAATATGATCTGCAATCTTTGTATAATCACTCTGCAAAAATTGTGACTCAGCCATGTGGTCTGTAATTCCCTCAGGACGGTGGTGGAAATATATATATGAAAGGGGAAGATCAGTTTAAAGAAAGATCATTTGGCATGTGTATCTAGGTTTTTGCCATAAGTGTCACATCTTTTTAAGCGGCAGCCTCTCTTTGCCATCTGGGATTGAGTTTTTAAGGGTAGAAGGGTATAAAGTGCCTGTATAAGGTTAAGGCCTCTTTTTCTTTTTTTTTTTATATATAAGTTGTCGTAGCTTGGTTACTCACCGCTCCCTCCTGTTAAGTTGCTTGCTACATCATGCCTGGATCAGTTAGTATCTGCTGCCTAGTTGTGACGCAGCTTGAGAAGGGCTGTGGTCTTTGAAAGTGCCGATGAAGGTTTTTCGTCACCTCGATATGTGCCCGATGTTCAGGGGCATCTATTCCACTCCATCTGGGGTATGTAGGCTTAGGTCTGAGGAGATGGTGTGCTCTCAAGCCCTCTCTGAATCCGGAGCACTACACCAGCGCCTCCATCTTAGAGCCCTGTCAGGCTCCACCCCCCTTTTATTGAGATTTTTGCAATTAAAATATATGAAATATGCTCATTAACAATGAAAACAAATTTACAAATATAAATTTACAAATATAATGAATAAACAAAAATCAAGAAGTGGCCAGTCTGTACATTTAGGGTCACACAGACACTATGGAAAACACACAGACACACATATGAACTATTGTGTTGAACATATTGATATAAAATCTCCTTTTCTCCAATGTAAATATCATTCTGTAAATTAACTAGCAAGACTTAATACAGTACAGTATATGAGATGAGAATCGTGTGTACTATTGATATAAGATAGGAAAACTGAAATAACATTCAAGTGCACAAAAGTTAGCTAGGATCTGATTCTTAAAATATCCTCCTGTGAGTATAAAGGCCACTCTTGGGTCTATGAGTTTGCATGTAAAATATTGGTGGAGAGCTATAGCATATTATATAACAGCCACATGCTTAAACTATACAGTAACTGTCAAATAACATACGGCTAGATTTAGAGTTTTGTCGGTAAAGACCCGTGTAGCTAATGCTGCTTTTTTTCCCAACGCACCCTTAAGACAACGCTGGTATTTAGAGTTGTCTGAGGGGCTGCATTAGGCTCAAAAAAGGGTGCATTGAGCCTAACTTAGCTCCACTTCAACCCTCAATACCAGCGTTGCTTACGGTAGCGGTAAGCAGCTAAAACATGCTCGTGCGGGGGCGGAGCCAGCAGCCGAGGAGAGCAGACGTGTCTTGCTTGAGCTCCTAGGCCATGCTTACATAAAGCGGCTTATTCTAGATAAAAAAACAGGCTAGGTTTTATAGTGGACATTTCCCTACTAACCTATAAAGGAAGGACACTCTGTTTGAATCAACGTCTATTATTATTACAGATTCTAACATCCCTTTTGAGAAGGAGCTGCTGAACTGCAAATGGCGCTATATATAGGCCTGACTGCACCTATCCTGGCTTAGATTAATACAGAACGGAGCCTAAATTTACATTGCAAATGGAGGAGCCTGTGAAGGAACTTTTTGCCCTTTTGCAGGGGCTGAACCGACAGCTCACTGGCTGTTTTGAGGATCTAACGGATACCCTGAGATCAGCACTGCATGGAACGATCACGAGCGCATCTGCCTTGGGGGAAGCCGAAACCTTGTGGAGTGAACCCCTGTTGGAAAGTGCACCAGTAGTGCGACACTACCTTCCACCTCTCAGCATTGAAGAAGTAGAAGGAGATCGAGATTGCCCGCCACAGAGCCAACATGATCTGCTACTTCCTGATGGCTCGCCAGTCGCAACGAGCGCTAACGGAGCATCAGGGCTGATTCCTCAGAGGGCGAAGCTGCGACGGTCATCAGACCCTGAACCTTCCCTCATGACAATAGAGGTACTTTGCTCCCCATTAGCATCACTGCCTTTGCCGATACGAAAGGGCCCTGAGATGGCCCCCCTGGCCGCTATGAAAGTCACCGGAACCGGCGATCACAACTAGGGAAGGTTTATCTTGTGTTTCCAATAGTGCTTGGGGATAGTATGAATAAGCTTATATTGTGGGATGTATGTTAACACTGTTTCAGCATTCAGATAGGGAATAATTAATGGATAAATAGCAGAATGACTTCTCCTAAAATATAGATCATGAGCAGATGAGTGTGTTTCATAGTATAAGATTAGCATGGATATGCTGAAATATGCGTCTGTGAAGAGCCTGCTAACATAACTATTCATATATAGTGGGGCTTAGCTATAATAAACCTGGGGTGAAGGCTCCGCAAAAGAATAAGTATATGGAGTTAGACAAGATACATGTATAGGGCTATAAAAAGCTCGCTGAGTAAGTGATCTCAGAGGCAGATAGGATAAAATTATCGGGTAGGAGTACTACAGAAAACAAAAAGTAACCTGTGCATAGGCTCAAACAAATGCTGATATATATATATATATATATATATATATATATATACATATATATATATATATATATATATATATATATATATATATATATATATATATATATATATATATATATAAAACACAGGAATGGACCGCACTCACAGACTGGACTGGGTACACATCCTAAGCCATTGTTAACTCCACAGCTCTGAACACTGACAGCAGCTGCAAAGTTCCCAGCAACCCAGGCAGTTAACCCCCGAGCAACCTGGGTGTCAGGTCCGCAGGGGAGCATTACAAACATTAACACAAAACACAAAAAACCCAGCACTCACTAGCAGATTCACAGCAATGTTTAAAAGCAAGCACCCACACAATGCATACTTCCAAACAAACCAACTGGGAACCTCCCAGGGTGACACAGGCTTTTGTAACCTCCCCTATGTAAATACAAAACACAGGAATGGACCGCACTCACAGACTGGACTGGGAGTGCGGTCCATTCCTGTGTTTTGTATTTACATAGGGGAGGTTACAAAAGCCTGTGTCACCCTGGGAGGTTCCCAGTTGGTTTGTTTGGAAGTATGTATTGTGTGGGTGCTGGTTAGGGTCCCAGGAAGGGGGAGACCTTGTCGTGGTCCTGGGCTTGATCCTTTGGCGCCAAATGTAACTGACTTCCCCCAGTTTTGCTTTTAAACATTGCTGTGAATCTGCTAGTGAGTGCTGGGTTTTTTGTGTTTTGTGTTAATGTTTGTAATGCTCCCCTGCGGACCTGACACCCAGGTTGCTCGGGGGTTAACTGCCTGGGTTGCTGGGAACTTTGCAGCTGCTGTCAGTGTTCAGAGCTGTGGAGTTAACAATGGCTTAGGATGTGTACCCAGTCCAGTCTGTGAGTGCGGTCCATTCCTGTGTTTTGTATTTACATAGGGGAGGTTACAAAAGCCTGTGTCACCCTGGGAGGTTCCCAGTTGGTTTGTTTGGAAGTATGCATTGTGTGGGTGCTGGTTAGGGTCCCAGGAAGGGGGAGACCTTGTCGTGGTCCTGGGCTTGATCCTTTGGCGCCAAATGTAACTGACTTCCCCCAGTTTTGCTTTTAAACATTGCTGTGAATCTGCTAGTGAGTGCTGGGTTTTTTGTGTTTTTTTTTATATATATATATATATATATATATATATATATATATATATATATATATATATATATATATATATATATATATATATATATATATATATATATATATATATATATATGAGAGTGGATAAGGAGGGGCAATGAAAATAGGGGTAGGAATAAAGGGGACATAAATCAGAGAGTTATAGTTCTATAGTTATATAATTAAGGATTAATATCAGATTCTCAGCTAGTAGGAAATCAGTGTAAGAGTATTAAACCTTAATAGTCTCTTTTAATGTGCCCTAAATTGCTAATTAAGTATATATATATATATATATATATTAACATTGTCTGGTCTAATGTGGGCGTTAGAGAGAGAAAATTTCTATTTAATGGCAGATTATAGTTACCTTAAGGGGTAATTTGCTGAAATCCTACAAAATAAATAACGCAAAAAGGTATAACCAGGTTAGACCCAGAAATCAAGTGAGTCAATCATTTTAATCTCTAGCAGCGATATACCCTTAGATGAGAGCCCATAAGCCTTCAAATAATTCCCCTCTTTGCTTGTCCTTGCGTTGGTCTTGCGTTGGTCCCTTCTGGCTTTCATCCGGTCTTGGGGGGAATATTGCGATTGCTGTGTCAGTAAGTCTAGAGAGCAACCCGGGATCATTGTGGATTTGGGTGCCCTGGGCATAGGGGATTAGTGACCAAATATGTAGTTCCTGTGTTCTCTCAGACTATGTCGCAGGAAATGGGAGCCCCAGGACTCACATTGGGGATCTGGCCGTACCACCCCACCGAGGGACTTGAGGTGAGTCGCAAGATTCGTTGAAAGAACTGAGGTCATGCAAGAAAGGATCCGACTGGGGTAGTAGTAAAGACTGCAAGGCTGTGTGCAAGTCCCCAGATTCTGACAGGCCAAAAGCTATATAATCGCAGTCACTGCGGCTTAGTAAAGTTGAGGGCCTCATACTACTTACTTCCTCCTTCACGCTATCTTCGGTCGGAGGTAAGAGTGATGCGGCAACCAGAGATTCCCTATCGGGCTGCGGTTATTCCTGCCACTACTACAGCGTCGGTCGTTGGCCTTGTCGATTGCTGCAAATCTCTCACAAGGATAACTACTCTAGTAGTTATTAGTAAGTCCTTAAACCTCTCAGCGAGCTTGTGCTCAAAGTCCTTAAGTAGGGCATATACGATTCAAGAGAAATCCTCCATGTTAAAAGATGGTATGAACCTGCTCGACCCAGGTTAACAGGAACTACAAAAGTAGCCTCTCGCTGAGTTTCCAGAACAGAGCCCATAGGTCATAAATGCAGCTGCTATTGAGATGTCAGGTACACTAGTATATAAGGCACCTTTAGCAGTAGGAATTAAGTGTGGATGCTGCCAGAGTCTCAAGATAGGCGACAAATATACAAGACCTCCCTATGAGTTTCAATTTTTGTGGCCATTACGGTCTCTGCTTGGACATTCTCCGAAATCACATTTTTATATGCTTTATTACAAAAAGGGTTTGCCCTTGAGCCTATAAAATATAGCTGCTTTAGAAAACATGCCAGATTTTTCATAGCATGTCCATTTTTCTGACCAGATCATACAAACACTTCGATTATTTAGTTATTGGTCACTAAATAGTAGCTGCACCTAATGACTGGAACACCTTTTATGGAGTTTCTGGCACAGTTTTACCCTTAGTAACACTGGTAGTTGTATTACTTAGTGATCAGTGTTACAGCCCATTAAACCTAACTATGACCCCCTCAGCTTAGCGTAATTAACCCTAACCACTATTAACCATGATGGTCCATTTATGGTGCTGCAGAAGCAGCTTGGAGCCCTTGCTGTGCAGGGTCACTCATATGAAGTCACACTTCCTAAAAAAGTTAAATCATCCCGGACTGATTAATCTAGGATGATTGGCCAGCCTTGCTCTTGCGGAACCTGCTGCACAAGAGCCAGTGTTGTGGATGCACAAGCATTTACTTGTGAAATGTTGATAGCAAACAGTGCATTCTGCTAGTTTCCCTTAAACCTCTGCAGACAGGTTCCCTAGTTGTAAATATTTTTCACCTACATCATGATAAATGTCCCCTAGGGCCCTAAAGCTCCTGTAATTTGCCACTTCTCACCTCAGATCAAACCCATGACCTACAGCCCGGTCAGCCATATGCTCACATTACACTCCAAATAATAACATATATATTTAATAGCTGACCTAATAACCCCATGCAGTTAACTCTAACTGCAACTCCCAACACCTGAAACTTCCCTTAAAAGAAAATGTTTATTGTTTAAAAAGATAGATAATCCCTTTATTACCCATTCCCCAGTTTTGCATAACCAACACAGTTATATTAATATACTTTTTACCTCTGTGATTACCTTGTATTTCTGCCTCTGCAGACGGCCGCTTATCTCAGTTCTTTAGACAGACTTGCAAATTAGCCAATCAGTGCTGATTCATAAATAACTTCTTGAGAGTGACACAATGTTATCTATATGGCACACATGTACTAGCGCTGTCTAACTGTGAGAAACTTTCAAAATGCACTGAGATAAGAGGCTGTCTTCAATGGTTTAGAAATCTGTTTGAGCCTACCTTGGTTTAGCTTTCAACGAAGAATACCAAGAGAATAAAGCAAATGTAATGATAAAAGTAAATTGGAAAGTTGATCAAAATGCCATACCCTATCTATGTCATGAAAGTTTAATATTGACTTGACTGTCCCTTTAACTCTAAAACCTCCCATTCACACCAAACACAACTAACTATAACCCCCTTATATGCTACTTAATAGCAGTCATTCCCCTCTTATACCGCCCCCATCAGCAATTCTCCCAACACCTAAAAATAGAACCCCCTTTTTTTTAAATAAAAATTAATTTCACCGGACTTCCGGTGGGCGGAGCTACAGACCGGCAGCATAGTGAAATAGCTCCTCAGATTGTGCTCCGTTAAAGCCTAAAATCGCTGCCGGTCTCTACTACCCACACACGCCATCCTTGTTGGGCTATCGCCTGGACAATAGCACCAACTGGTCCAAGAGTGTGAAGGGCCGATTATCGCCCTTGCCCCTGGAAGGGACAGAAGTGCGCAGCAGAGCGCAAATCGCGGGCACCATCTTGGAGTGAGGCCCACGCTACCCCCCGCACTGGTAACGGCTGTCTCCAGGCTGCTGAAGAGTTTTCCCCGCCACCATCGATCAAGAGAGGGAGTGAGTACAGGCCACTTGGCTGCACTACTAAGTGCATTCTTCTCACACGCAAGCAGTTTTTTAAAAATAAAATAATAAAGGGGGAAAAACCGGAGGTGTGAGTGTATGCAGGGGACTATATAAATCTGACATCTGCAGATGAACTTGACTGCACCCATAATGATTTCCACTTGCTGCAGGGCCACTGGGAACATTTGATATACCCTGACTGCACAGCACCTTGCAGAAGAGGCATCATACAAATATTGGGACAGAGTGTCACAGCATCTATTGTAAAACCATATAACTGGGGCTTTTGGCTTTATTCTGATAAAGAGACTTACTCCTTACCCAACTGCAATTTTCCATTTACATATACATACCAAACTGGACATTTATTCTCCAGAGGCTTAAGTGTAACAGCAAAATAGCAGAAAAACTGCTGTTTATGAAGCATTTATGTTTAGATCACTGGGTGGTGGTTTATTCTTTTTGGATTGCTGATTCAGGGGCTAATACTGCCATCTAGAGGACTTTCACACTCATAACAAGAAATCTTTATTTATACTGCAAGCATTTTAGTGCAAGTTTTGCATGAAGCTAGATCAATACTGGAAACCTATATCACACTCACTGGCGGACAGGATGACATCCAGACATAAGCAGTCAGATAAGAAGAGGCCTGCAACGGAATCACATATTGAATCCCCACCCTCTCCTAAAACCTCACACGTAATTACAACAGACTCCTCTGCTCTCCTTCAGGAACTCAAGTCATTCTTTCTACCGAAGATGGAGTCCCTTCAGGCTGGGGTAGATACACTAACCAGTGAAATACGGCAATTCTCTACTAGAATTTCTCAGGTAGAACAGCGTGTTTCAGATGTAGAGGATAGGCAAAATTCAACCTTCACTTCAGTAAGGCAACTACTGCGTCAAAACCAAATATTGCAAGACAAGGTAGATGATCTTGAAAATCGGAGCCGGAGAAATAATCTCAGAGTGGTTGGTGTACCTGAAAAAGTAAAGAATAAAGATTTGCTTGAATTTACCGCTTTAACAATCCCCAAGTTGCTGAAAATGAATCCGGATCACTTGCCTCTAGACATAGAGTGAGCCCATCGTATAGGCCCAGATAGAGGCCTTGAGACTTTAAATTCCCGCCCACGCCAAGTAATTTATAAATGCCTCAACTACCAGGAGAAACTCGTTTTGTTACGAGCGTATAGGGCTCACTCGGGAGATTTGATCTTTGAGGGAAAGAAAATATTGATTTTCCAGGACTTTTCTGCAGAGGTCACCAAGTTCAGCAAAGAGTTTGCTCCACTCTGCTCTCATCTCTACAAGGAGGGGAGGCAGGCTTCCCTGCTGTATCCTGCTAAACTGAGGCTGCAAACGCCTACTGGCCCCAAGTTTTTCAGTACCCCCAAGGATCTGCAAGAATATCTCGACAAGGATGGTCAACAAGATGTACACTGAATACAGAAGATTCCCTTTTTTCAACTTTCTCCAAGCTTTCCATTGCATAATGGAGGACTGGGTTGCTGCAACATCTCCCTTGGTGGGGAGAGCTTCCGGGATTGATCTCGGAAATACTGGACTGCCTGGACAGTTCACATGTGAGAGGCCGCTACTCCCAGTAACTGTGCTATGGGAGCCTATGTACTCTCCTGCTTTTCTGCTTGGGAAGGCCAAAGTAATGGACGTTGGAAAACTAATGGTTTGGTATCTCAGTGTTTTTCTGTTTTGTGTTAAAGGTTCTGTTTTACATGCATACATGAAGGTGAAGATTTATGTTTTTTGTCTCCCATGTTTGACACTAGTGCCCTCTACTCACAATAGTGGAGGGGAGGCGCCTCTCCTCCTCCCAAGTCTTAAAGTTGAGCTACCCGTGAAACCCATCTCCTCCAGCACGTTTGGTGAACTTCCCTTCCCTTGTTTAGAGCCATATACATCCGGCAACCAGTGTGTGAGGGCTTCGCAACATGCCACAAACCTGATAAGAGGGCCTGTCATTCCTCTATTACTCACTATGGTAAAACTCTCATGCTGTGCTCCCCGCTGTATTTTAATGTCCAAAGGTCCCTGTACACATGGCCCTTTCAGATACCATGGTCAGTAAGGCCTGGAAATTAGATCAAAGTGGCTATATTTTCAGATATAACGCTCCTGGCCGAATAGACCCCCCACTTCCCATTAGCAACCCCTGAGGAGTGGGTATGGAAGGCAGCTCATTCCATGTTGATAGACTACAGTTTATTTGTTATTACGTTAACTCATATGTGTGTTAATACCAATGCTCAAAATAGTCTTGTTGACTGCCTAACTTACTATCAGGGTACATTTATAACAAGGCAGGGACTTCATCCCCTCTCTCAAGCTAGTGAGACATACCTGAGTCTAGTTACAGTGTGTTTATTATGTGTATATGGTTTGTTCCCAAAACTTGTATTATGTGATGTATTAATGCTTATGTGTCTCCACTCTGGGGGGCCCCCGCACCGAGCAATACTTGACACATGGAAACCTTGTGGTTTGACTTGTCGGCTCCATCCCTTATGGCCTAACTGTGAGTACAACTCCTTGGCACATACTGACAGGACACTGTCCCATATCACACTTTCCCCTACACTTCAAATTACCTATATTTATCTCACTGGTCTGCCTGCTCCTGAGGAAGTACCTTGTATTAGCAGCGCCTGGTGGAACATTCCATATTTAATTTAGATGATGGCGCAACGTTATAATATAGTCTCCTGGAATGTTGGGGGAATCACATCTCCAGCTAAAAGAAGTAAGATTCTCCACTACCTCAACTCAATTCACACAGACATTGCACTGTTACAGGAGTCTCATTTGACACAGGAAGAGCATGACAAGCTGAAGGTTAGATGGGTGGGACAAGTTATCAACACGCCAACGACAGGCAGAAAGAGGGGGGTAGCGATCCTGGTCAGGAAGGGGCTATCAATAACGTTTACAGATACACAAATAGATGTGCCAGGGTAGGTATATCATCACCAACTTACATATATCTTCTAAAGTCTATGTGCTATGTAATGTCTACTTGCCGAATAATCTTTCTCCCCACTTCTGGTCCCAGATACAAACACACTTAACGAAACGTATTGACTTTCAAATCCTCATGCGAGGGGACTTTAACATGGCCCAACTATCCCCACTTGATAGATTTTTAGAGCCCTCGCACTCCTCCGCTGTGAAACTTAGCTCTCAAAGACAGAAAAGTGAAACCAAAATTATTTTAAGACTCAAGGGAGGATTAGGACTGGTTGATTTATGAAGATTGCGTAACCCGGAGGTTAGAGACTATACCTGCGTGTCTAAATCGCATCACACACTGTCCAGGATCGATTATTTCCTCACGTCTCCTGGCCTCACCCCTATTATACCTTCAAGTAGAATACATCCCATCACTATATCAGATCATGCCCCCATCTCACTGGTGCTGAACTTTACTCCTTCTGAGGACCTACGCAAAACGTGGAGGTTTCCATCCTATCTTTACAATAATGTAGATTTTCGCCAACATTTAATCTCATAATGGATAGATTACAACGCAGATAACGCCCAACACCACGACAACCCAGATCTCTTTTGGCACGTCGCAAAGGCTGTGCTAAGGGGGAGAATTGCAGTCTATACTTCGCACCTTAAGAAACAGGCTAAGAGGCTCACTGACCAGATGTTAAGAAACCTCTCAGAAGCATATAATACATATTTGCAGCATCCAACAAACCAATCTAGGCAACATTATTACAACTTAAAGCAAGAGAGAGACACTCATATCCAAGTGGTAGATAATATACACACATTACATCGGCAGGGTAGTTTTTACATGTATGGGAATAAGGCGGGGAAAATAATGGCAAACATGGTTAAAGTGGTTACCCCTAGATCCAATATCCCAGCAATCGTTACAGCTAAGGGTCTTTGCAGTGACACCCCTACAATAATGAAAGAATTTGTGTCATACTACACTAAATTATATACTAAGCAGGATAAATCAGAGTATAACAAGCAAGCGTTCTGGCGCAATGTCACTATTCCCACCATGACACAGGAGCAGTTGGCTATGCTTAATGCCCCTATACAAACACAAGAAATTGTGAATCCCATAAAAAGCATCAAACTAGGAAAAGCGGCAGGGCCTGATGGTCTCCCCGCAGAGTATTACAAAATCCTATGTACTGAGATAGCGCCTACTTTGGCAAAGCTGTTTTCCGAATATTTAGCGGGGAGGTCTATACCGGACTGATGCTAATATCTGCGTCATTCCCAAGCCAGATAGGGATCCTACTCTGCCATTGTCTTATAGGCTGATTTCTCTATTAAATGGGGATTATAAGTTGATGACCAAAATCCTTGCAAATCAGCTGGCAGAAGTTCTGCCTTTGTTAGTTCACCCAGACCAGACAGGGTTTGTTAGGCACCGATCTTCAGTTCTTCAGTTATTAATTTACGCAAAGCACTTGCAGTCATTGCGCACTACCATCAGGCCCACAATAACCGGACTGACGCCCCACTGCTAGATGCCTGCTTCCTCTCTGTCGACGCTGAGAACGCGTTCGATAGGGTGGAGTGGGATCATCTGTACACTACTCTTATGAAATTTGGTATCACAGGCCACTTATTAGAAGTTATACATAGACTATATGATACGCCCTCGGCATCCATCATTATTAATGGTGGTCTTTCCCCCTCCTTTAGGCTAGAAAGGGGCACAAGGCAAGGTTGCCCAATGTCCCCACTCCTATTCGACTTGGCCATTGACCCACTGGCGTGCTATATATGTCAACATTGCGCTGGCCTCAGATTCCATGTGCAGTGTTTACATATCTCGCTGTTCGCAGATGAGCTCTTACTATACATTAGTAATCCTGATCTTAATGTTCCTCAAATACTGGAGATAATGTCAAAGTTTGGTACCTTTACTGGATACAAGATAAACGAGGACAAATCAGAGGTAACCTGGCTCCAAAACCAGAAGGGTACTACCCTAAGTAATACGAGTCTTAAAATCACAGATGGGTCCTTTAAATACCTTGGGATTCACTTGCATGTGGACCCCAAACGTATTTATCACCTCAATATTCTAAAAGTTATACTCAGTTCACAGGACCTCATCCGGGGCTGGAGGGGTCTTTCCCCCTCCTTTAGGCTAGAAAGGGGCACAAGGCAAGGTTGCCCAATGTCCCCACTCCTATTCGACTTGGCCATTGAGCCACTGGCGTGCTATATATGTCAACATTGCGCTGGCCTCAGATTCCATGTGCAGTGTTTACATATCTCGCTGTTCGCAGATGACCTCTTACTATACATTAGTAATCCTGATCTTAATGTTCCTCAAATACTGGAGATAATGTCAAAGTTTGGTACCTTTACTGGATACAAGATAAACGAGGACAAATCAGAGGTAACCTGGCTCCAAAACCAGAAGGGTACTACCCTAAGTAATACAAGTCTTAAAATCACAGATGGGTCCTTTAAATACCTTGGGATTCACTTGCATGTGGACCCCAAACGTATTTATCACCTCAATATTCTAAAAGTTATACTCAGTTCACAGGACCTCATCCGGGGCTGGAGGGGTCTTCCCCTCTCCCTCCATGGTAGAATCCACTTATTGAAAATGGTAGTTCTGCCAAAAATCTTGTACCCTTTGCAAATGCTTCCTTTATTGCTTCATAACAGGGACATACAGGTTATGTCTTCTACTTTTGCCTCTTTTGTGTGGAATCAGAGGAAGCATAGGATCAATATAACTAAACTATCCATGCCACTGGAGACGGGGGGCCTTCGGTTCCCAAACATTCAGTGGTACAATTGTGCAACGTTAACTAAGCTAGTTCTTGGTTGGTTGACTGGATCTGAATATTTTAGCCACGCTGTGGAGGCGGACTGTGCATCACCGTTGAGCTTAGCTTATCTCCCGCATTCTACCTTGCCTGCTTTGCCCCGTTATATTTCTCAGAACATATTGTTTAGAGACCCACTGAGAGCGTGGCACAAATTATGTTGGTTCTGGAACATAGACCATAAAGTGACCAAATACTTACCTATACAGGGGAACCTTAGGTTTATACCCGGTTTCACCACTCGGGCCTTTCAGAGATGGAAGGCCTCTGGCCTGACCTCTATTGCGCATATCATCAATCCTAGCACCCTTCAGGTTCTCTCCTTCCAAGAGCTAAGAGAAACCTATGCTGTCCCTTCTGATACCATGTTTGCATATTTTCAGTGTAGGCACTTTGTTAGGGCTCTCATTTCCGATAGCCAGCTCACAAACACAAATTCTAGCATGGATAGATTAATCTGCACAACAAAACAGGGATCGCACTCCATAACTCGCATATATAACGAAATTACAAATCACTTGGAGCAGTCTGTCCTTCAAACAATACATAACAAATGGCAGGAGACGAGAGACATCTCGATTACCACACAGGAGATTGCAGCTAGCTTTCAGAGAGTTAGGGCAGCCACTCTCTCAGCTTATTCAAGAGAGGCACATACTAAACTAATTCATCATGCATATATTCTCCCCAAATTAAGACTTAGGTGGGTCCCTCAGGCAATAGACAAATGTAACAAATGCTCCCTTGCATCACCTGACCTCATTCATATGATATGGGACTGTCCCAAACTAAAGAGACTGTGGGCTAAAGTTAGGTTTTGGCTCCAGAGGGTACTGCAGCAAGACATAGCTTTAGCCCCCTCCAATATTATTTTCCTGACTGATTTGGGGGTTACACCTCTGCATCAGAAATTTCTACACTCTGTGATTTTACTTTCTCGGAGACTAATCATGCAATATTGGGCAAAAGATAGGGCCCCGCCCTTCAAAAAATTGATAGGGGCGGTACACACTCAGGCCCTGTTGGAGCAGGCGGACATACAGGGAGACCTTGACAAGAGAATCAAAACTTATATCCACAAATGGGAACCATACTTATTGTACATCCCTCCACAAGCAAGACATAAAATTATTTATCCCTTTCGTAACTCAACGTTTATGTTGGGGGAAAATTTGCGAGGGAAATGGTGTCCCTCTCCAGCTCTGCCCCCCCCCTATCAAACTGACCACTCATATCCTGCCCCACAGTGGACCATTTCCTCCTTTGACAAAGGTGCCAGGGGGTTCTGGGCCCCCTCCCCCTGGAGTGGAGGGATACGATAGGATTGCTTAGGCCTTGTACTTATTGTTTTATGGTTTGTGTTAGTTGTTTGATGTTTTATAAAAAATAAAAAAGGAAAAGAACCAGATTAACGTCTCAGTATGGAGATAAACTACACGGGAAGGCTCTCTCCCTCCTACTTTGGGGGGAAGAGGGTTGTCAAATCCCCTCTTTGTACCATACAAATGTAAATTTTGCTATATTGTATTTTGTGATTTCCGTATTGTGATGGATCTGGATTATAAATAAAGTTTAAAAAAAAAAAAAATTTTAATTTCACCATTCCTGATTTCCTTGTGGTTTCTAGCCATTAACAACAGGGCCCTGTAATAAAAGCAATTATATTACAGTTATAGCTGCTGTACAACTGACTTTAGGATTCATCAAAAAGAGAGAGGAGTAAGCAGGATTAGGGTGTGCTTGCCACACCAAGGGCCAGATTACGAGTGGAGCATTAACAGTTACGCACGAGCAATAAGGGGTTTATCATGCATTTGCTCATTGGGTTTTCTGTGCGTATTACAATATCAAAGTAAACATGATCGCTTGAGATCACAATCACGATTTATGATAGAATGATTACCACATCCACAGAGCTCTAGTTAACTGTTTTGCAAAAACAAAAAAGTGTCACAAAAGACATCAAAAATACATTGCAAAGTACACTTACACTCATAATAACACTATCTAATACAAATTATAAAAAAAAAAAATTACTCACAAAAATTCTAAGGGCTCAAAGATATAAGGTCTCAGGTGTTAGGGAAAAAAAAAGCAGACAAAGGGCTTTAACAGTGATACATGCATATACATGTCTAAAGATGTATATGTATTTATGTATATATATATGTCTATATGTCTGCACATATCTATTTATGTATTTATATGTGTATTTATGTATTTACAAACACTCAGGGCTCGCTTCCATTGAGACGTAACTCCATTTGCGTTACACTCGCAAACCGATAAATATGCTGTCGGAAGTTTATTTACTGCTTCCAACGGCCTTTTATACCTCAATTTCGGCAACCGGACTCTGGCTGCCGAAAACATTATCGTGTCCCATACAAAGTATATGAAGCCGCTAATCTTTAATTATACCCGGTTTCCAATGCCTGCGCAAACCGTTACTACACTGTCGGAGGCTGCCGATACACTAACAAAAATAACACCCAGCTCAACTAGGTGTAAAACAGGAAAAAGGTGCTCTTTGAGACCTTTTACCCATTGAAATCTAACCCAACACTTCAAAACCCCTCTATCCGCCAACCCCCCCACATCGGCAGCCAATAGGATTTCAGAAGCTCTCATCCTATTGGCTGATTTGAATTTTAAGAATCAAATCAGCCAATAGGAATGCAAGGGACGCCATGTTTAATCTTGTACCTTAAATTCACTATTCAGTGTACGGCGACGATCGTACGAAGAGGATGCTCCACGGTCGCTGGTCTTCAGTTCCGCGGTCCAGGATGAAGATAGAAGAGGTCGCTGCTTGGAAGAAGACTTCACAGCCGGACTTCAGGAACCGGTCGCCTCTTGGAAGAAAACTTCACTGCCGGACTTCAGGAACCGGCCACCATTTGGAAGAAGACTTCACCGCCAGACTTCAGGTACCGTGAGTACCTATCGTACCTATCTGGGGGTTAGAGTTAGGCTTTTTTTTTTTTTAAGATTTTGGGCTTTGGGCAATCTTAAAAGAGTTGAACGACCTTTTAAGGACAGTAAAAGAGAGCTGCATGCCCTTTTAAGGGCAATGCCCATACAAATGCCCCTTTAGGGGCAATGGGTAGTTTAGTATTTTTTAGTGTTAGTTTTTTTTATTTTGGGGGGTTTGGTGGGTAGGGCGTTTTACTGTTAGAGGGAGGACTTATTATTTTTTTTTAAGAAAAAGAGCTGTTTAACTTAGGGCAATGCCCTACAAAAGGCTCTTTAAGGGTTATAGGTAGTTTAGTATTAGATCAGGGGGTGTTTTTATTTGGGGGGGGGGGGCTTTTTTATTTTCATAGGGATTAGGTTTAATATTTTTATTTTTGATAATCTTGTTTATTATTTTATGTTATGTTAGACTTTTTTTATTTTATGTAATTTTAGCTTAATTTAAATTTAGTTTTTTTTATTTTTAAAGTAATGTTAGGTTTTTTATTTTAATTGTAATTTAGGATTATTTTAATTTATGTAATGGGGTTAATTTAGGGGGTGTTAGGTTAGGGGGCTTAGTGATTAGTTAGGGGGCTTAGTGATTAGTTAATTGCGATGTGGGTTATTGGTGGTTTAGGGATTAATAGATTTATTAGATTAATTGTGATGTGGGTTATTGGCGGATTAGAGGTTAATAGTTTAAATAGCTAGATTGCGTTGTGGGGAATGGCGGATTAGGGGTTAATAGATTTAATAGATGCTTTGCAATGTGGGGGGCATTGCAGATTAGGGGTTAATAGATTTAATAGATAGTTTGCATTGTGGGGGCATTGCGGATTAGGGGTTAATACATTAGTTATTGTGGTGGGGGGTTGTGGTTGAGAGGTAGATATTGCGCATGCGTTAGGTATTTGATTTGATTTTAACAGCGAGCGATGGGTAAATTATAAAGCGCCGCAGTTGTATGCGGCACCGTATATGCGGTCGAGTGTAGTGTAAGGTCGGGTTACCATAGTAACCTAATAATGTTTTAGAAATCGGGCATCGGGTGGAAGCGTTAACAGAATGCTAACTTACACCTACACGGAAAGAGCGACCGCTCGCAAAGCGGTAACCTTTTAAATGGAAACCTGGTATTAAAATGGAGCCGTAAATTACTTTTAGCTGTCAGCCGCTTCAGTAGCTTACGGCTCTATTTTTAGCGGCTCAATGGAAGCGAGCTAATATATGGGTGCATTGGAGTCCTTTGCAGTTAAGCAGATAAAAACATGAAAAAGCATATTTATGCAATATTCATACTTAATAAAGATTTTAACTATGTATTTACTGTAAATATTTGACATTTCAATGTTCTGCACATAGCAGAATATATTCTAAGTATTTATAAATAGATAAATATCTGTAAATATCTATACCTATATTTAATCATGTATATATATAGTTATAGATATATAACATCAGATATATTTTTTATTAATAAATAGAACATATTCTTCTATTCGAAAAACATTGGAATGTGAAATATTCATATTATCATGTCGACTTAGCATTTATGAGAATATGTGATCGGGTTTGTGCGCAAGTAGGGTGTGTTTTTTTCACTTTTTCACTTTTCTAACTCCATTGACTTCTATGGGGGAATACGTGAATGCACACGCAATATTCTAACTTTGGCTTTTTACACTTGTCCGGTTAGCACAAGAGCTAAAACAGTTTACTTTCAATTGGTAATGCAAGCTCTACCCAACACATGAAAAAGCTTACTCCACTTGTAATCTGGTCCGTAATACTTATTTTATGTGGCTGGATCCCATAGAAGTTTTTCGTGTGTGACTGTAGTGTGATTGTGCAAAACCTGCTATTGATAGCAACAGCGAAAATGGTGGCATTATTTGTATCTAGACCCTTATGCGCTCCTCTTATATTTATAGAAATATTTTTTAAAGCAAATATTTATTGCACTTAAAGAATACGATTTTCATATGTTGTAGCCATACTTACAATAACACCAACTTTTATGTTTAATAAACACGTTTAGTATTTTGGCTTCCAAAGACTCTTATACTGACCAAGATCTTGATATCTGCCAAGGTAAAAAAAAATACATTGAAGACACCACACCCAGATGTGACTCATTTGCTATCCATGTCTTGATCCTTTTGATTACTAAATGCAGAACTGCAGCCAAATGAAGGAAAATAATTTCTATTTCTGTAATGTCAATTACAAGCTACAATTAAAAGCTAATTACCAGAGGAAACTGGAATGCAGTTTCTGACAGAAAACAAATTTATGACCACTTGCATATTTTTGCATTAAAATTGTTCCTCTAATTTATTTCTTGGTTATTTTAAGAGATTAAAAAACATGTTGCAAAGCAAATATGTTTAAAACAATAATTTCTAATATTCTTAATATTTCTTAAAATCAAATACTGTGCAGCACAATGGTGAATATAATTTATAAAAAAAATATACCATAGCTGTAGTTTTTTGTAACAGACAGATATATACAGTATATATATATACCGTATATATATATATATATATATATATATATATATATATATATGTATACTGTATATATATATATATATATATATATATATATATATATATATATATATATATATATATATATATATATATATATATACAGGTGAAACTCGAAAAATTAGAATATCGTGCAAAAGTTAATTTATTTCACTAATGCAACTTAAAAGGTGAAACTAATATATGAGATAGACTCATTACATGCAAAGCAAGATAGTTCAAGCCGTGATTTGTCATAATTGTGATGATTATGTCTTACAGCTCATGAAAACCTCAAATCCACAATCTCAGAAAATTAGAATATTACATGCAATCAATAAAAAAAGGATTGTACATACCTGTAGAACAATATCGGACCTCTGAAAAGTATAAGCATGCATACTGTATGTACTCAGTACTTGGTTTGTGCCCCTTTTGCAGCAATTACTGCCGCAATGCGGAGTGGCATGGAAGCTATCAGCCTGTGGCACTGCTGAGGTGTTATGGAAGACCAGGATGCTTCAATAGCGGCCTTCAGCTCTTCTGCATTGTTTGGTCTCATGTCTTTCATCTTTCTCTTGGCAATGCCCCATGGATTCTCTATGGGGTTCAGGTCAGGCGAGTTTGCTGGCCAATCAAGCACAGTAATCCCACGGTCATTGAACCAGGTTTTGGTGCTTTTGGCTGTGTGGGCAGGTGCCAAGTCCTGATGGAAAATGAAGTCAGCATCCCCATATAGGTCGTCTGCGGAAGGAAGCATGAAGTGCTCCAAAATCTCCTGGTAGACGGCTGCATTGACCCTGGACTTAATGAAGCATAGTGGACCAACACCAGCAGATGACATGGCTCCCCAAATCAACACAGACTGTGGAAACTTCACACTGGACTTCAAGCTTCTTGCAGTGTGTGCCTCTCCATTCTTCCTCCATACTTTGGGTCCTTGGTTTCCAAATGAGATGCAAAATTTGCTCTCATCAGAAAAGAGGACTTTGGACCACTGAACAACAGACCAGGTCTGTTTTTCTTTAGCCCAGGTAAGATGATTCTGACGTTGTATGTTGTTCAGGAGTGGCTTGACAAGAGGAATACTACATTTGAAGCACATGTCCAGGATCCATCTGTGTGTGGTGGCTCTTGTGAAAGTCCCCAACACTTTTGAATGGCCTTTTCCTGACAATCCTCTTCAGGCTGCGGTCATCCCTGCTGCTTGTGCACCTTTTTCTTCCACACTTTTCCCTTCCACATAACTTTCTATTAATGTGCTTTGATACAGCACTTTGGGAACATCCAAATTCTTTTGGAATTACCTTTGAGGCTTTCCCTCATTATTGAGGGTTTCAATGATGGTTTTCTGCACAACTGTCAGATCAGCAGTCTTTCCCATGATTGTGATTCCTACTGAACCAGACTGAGAGACCATTAAAGGCTCAGGAACCCTTTGCAGGTGTTATGGCTTAATTAGCTGATTAGAGTGGGACACTTTGAGCCTAGAATATTGCATATTTTACAATTTTCGAATTTTCTGAGATTGTGGATTTGGGGTTTTGCATGAGCTGTAAGCCATAATTATGACACAATTATGACAAATCACGGCTTGAACTATCTTTCTTTGCATGTAATGAGTCTATCTCATATATTAGTTTCACCTTTTAAGTTGCATTAGTGAAATAAATTAACTTTTGCGCAATATTCTAATTTTTCGAGTTTCACCTGTATATATATATATATATATATATATATATATATATATATATATATATATATATATATATATATATATATATATACATAAAAACATGTAACGCTTACCACACTATAACTGCATAGGTGAAACAATCGTATGTCCTGATTTGTACAGGGCAGTTCCAGATTCTGAGCTCTTTCCAGAAGAGAAAGCCTTATCTCCTAAAATGTATGATTTCCTATGTTTTAAGATATTATATTATCTCAATTTGTTTGTTATTTCCTATGGGGGACATCTTCATGGCAAGCCAGTAGCAGCACAATAAAACAATTATTTTTTAATAAGGTTAAGAACCTAACGGCTAGATTTGGAGTTTGGCGGTAGATGGGTTGCTAACGCCACGCGTGTTTTATGTCTAACGCACGGCATTGTTTGACTCCGGTATTTTGAGTACAAAAAAGAGCATCTAACGATGCTCCTAACACGTGTATGTCACACGCGGAATCCTGCCCGCGTTAGACAGTCTCCCATAGAGATCAATGGAAAAGCAAAAAAATAGCTTTTTTCACCTAACACTCGATCTCTCGAGAATACGCACAGCTCGGTCATATGACGCATACCACATCATGCACAACAATAACATGCCGCAAATGTCACAACAACAATCAATCAACAAAGCACACAAGCATTACACATTCACAAGCGGGGGGATTTGAAATAAAATTTAATACGGGGAATACGCATATACTTTAAGATGCGGAAATTCGCTAAATAACAACAAGGAATAAAAAATATATACATACACTAGAAAAATAATCGCATTCAATATCACTATATATTAGGACAAACATACATATACAACACTTCACTAATACCACACCATCGCAAATTCACATTTAAACAGAATACTATTTAACAATGTTAGAGAAAACGAGCACTATGACATCATCGCATTCTACACATTCCACAAATACTAACTCAAAATGAGCATGCGCAAATTCACACAACTAATACACATTGCACTAATATTAATTGCTAATAAAGCACACCTGAACACAATTTACAACGGAAATCGGTACATCATTAAACATTTACACAGGGTATATAAGCACCACACAAGCAGGGCTTCTTTGACTGTGTTGCTGGTGGGTCTTTGGAGATTGGAGGTTTAAGATTAGAGAGTTTGTGCATTATTGTGAGTGAGTTAGTGTTAGCGTGAGAGAGTCAGTTGTTAGTGTTATCGTGAGTGAGTTAGTGGGAGTTAGTGGGAGTGGGAAAGAGTCTGTTAGTGGGAGCGTGAGTGAGTTAGTGGTAGTGGGAGTTGTTAGTGAGAGTTGTTAGTGGGAGCGTGAGTTAGTGGTAGTTAGTGAGAGTTAGTGGGAGTGTTTGTTAGTGAGAATTAGTAGTAGTGTGTTAGTGAGAATTAGTAGTAGTGTGAGTTAGCGAGCGAGTGATTTTTCTGTACACTTAACACATTTACACGCAAACACATTCAATACATACATACACTTATCAATAACACTACATACACTCCATACCCCCTACCCCCTCATACTACACTCCATACCCCATTCCCTGTAGTCCCATTCCCTTTCATCCCATTTACTCTTATCCCATACCCCATCCCCATCCCATACCCATCCCCTAGTTACATTTAGTTTACATATCCTCCTTTTAGTCTTTTTCTTCTTTTGGTTTATTTAAATACTCCTTACCCTCTTTGTTGTTTTGGTTCCCTCTCACACTTTCAGCACTTTTTTTGTCTTTTTAGTTCTTTATTTTGACCCCCTTTCATTTCATCACACTCACTTTTTGTTTGATTATTTGGGGTTTAGTTTAGGGAACAGATGGAGGGCAGGCAGGGGAGAGGTAGAGGGGGGAGGAGAGGGAGGGGGAGAGGAACAGGGCAGGAAGGGGGGCAGGAATGGGGGCAGGAAGCAGGGGTGGAAGCGGTGGGTGGACCCAGCCACTTGGTTCAAGATGAACAAGTGGCTGGGCCCAGTGGCGGACAGAGTAGGGCTTCACAGTCCGGGAAACAGAGGGCATCGTCACAGGGGAAGGCCAAGGCGACTAGGGAGGCGAGGTTTTCGATGGAGGAGAAGGAGGCCCTCGTAGAGGCCTATATGGCCAGGTATAGGAGGCTGCAGCACCAGAAGACTACCCCGACTGACAAGAGGAGGCTCTGGAATGAGATAAGGAATGCAGTCAATGCAGTGGGTGGCCGGAACAGAGATCTGGATTCGATAAAACATCGCTACCGGGACTGTAAGATGGATCTCAAGAAAAAGTTAAGCCTGGAGGCCCGACATTCCGCAGGAACCGGTGGCGGACCTGCCCTGGAAATAGAGTACTGCCGATGGGAGGAAATGTTGCGGCCCAGCATCTCCGAGGTGGATGTAGTCGGTATCGGAGGAATTGATACCGGGAACCTGCCATTCTCATCTGACGGTAAGCTCATTGAAGAATAAATTCACATACGAATGTATTTCAAGGGACACTATACGCAAACCTTTACTTTCATGATTGAGGTAGCGAATACAATTTGACAAAACATTCAAATGTACTTATATTACCTAATTTGAATCATTCTTGAGATATATTTTAATGAAGAAATAGCCATGCACACGGTGAAACAATCACAGGAGGCAGCTATATTCAGCTAACAATCAGCATCTTATAAGCATATTTAGATATGCTTTTCAGCAAAGAATATCCAGAGAATGAAGCTAATTAGATAAGAAAAGTACATTAGAAAGTTGATTATAAATGTATGCTTCTAAATCATGAAAGATAAAACATTGGGTTTCATGTCCCTTTAAGGATCAGATTAATGCTATAACGTTGTTTACACGCATTCACAATTACTTTGCGGTTACATCAGTATCTAGGCTATAGGTTAGGTGTGCATTTAAACAGACTGAAAACAAACGCTAAAACATTCAGATTGACCAGAGATATCCCAAACACGGTTTAGAAAATGCAGAAATCGTATTGATTGTTAGATTTCAAAGTGGATTAATGATTCTGCATTTGTAATTGTATCGTAAGCTAAGTCATTTAAAGCTTGATTTGCAAATATGCTAATATATACATTTTTTTTTTTTCTAATATACAGAGTCTGGGGAGGAGGCAGCACAAGAAATACAGCCTCCTCCATCTCCCCGGGATGAGAGTGGTGGGGAGGAATTTCCACTTCGGAGGGAAGAGGCCCCCCATGACGAAGAGGGCACGGAAGCAGATGAAGAGGCCCCGGAAGCAGAGGAGGAGTCCGCGGAACCAGAGGCCCCTCAAGGACCCGCACACCGCCGTGCACGGGCACCCCGCCGTGCACGGGTACCCCGCCAAGCACAACAAGAGGAAATAGCGGAGGTGCGGGTTCTACTGGACTACATAGACCAGATGCGTAACTCCCGGATACAAAATATCGAAGGCCGAACTCGAATTATTGATGGACAAAATCAAATAATTGAAGGCCAAAACCAAATAATAAACATACTTAATAGAATTGAACAAGGGCAAAACAGAATCATTAATCTACACCAAGAGATGTTCAATTTTTTCCAGGAGGCGCATGCTGGTCTGCCTCCTGGTCCGCCTCCTGCTGCTGGGTCTCCTGCTGCTGGGCCTCTTGCTGCTGGGCCTCCTCCTGCTGGCCCATCTCCTCCTGCCGGCCCATCTACTCCTCTTCAGCCATCTTCTCCTCCTCAGCCATCTCCTCCTCTTCAGCCATCTTCTCCTCCTCAGCCATCTTCTCCTCCTCAGCCATCTTCTCCTCCTCAGCCATCTTCTCCTCCTCAGCCATCTTCTCCTCCTCACCTTGGTCGTCCCAGTACTCTTCCTTCCACTCTTCCCACAACATCTCCAAGGAGAACTCTTTGGAGTCGGCAGTTGCCCCTCCCAGAGCCTCAGCCCCGTGGGAAGAGGGGAAGGAAGAGGAAGTAAGTATTTTTTTTCATGTTTAATTTTTTTTTTATTTAATGTGTAATGGATAGGTATGTGATGATGTGGTTTTCATACACTTGTGGACCACACTCTGTATATAATCTACTTCTATGGGACCGGGTCCATGGAGGCAGATTGTTTGCAGAGTGTGGGTTATAAGTGTGTGAAAACCACATCATCACATACCTATCCTTGTTCATGATATTGATTGGTTTCTGTGATGTGATGTCCAAACTGTTTCCCGAATCGCAAACAAAATTACCATTACAATTATCCATGATGGCATATTACTGTTTGAATGCCAATAACACAGCTTAAAGGGACAGTCAGAAAATTATTGATTACAAAGAAAACACTGTATTACGCATTATCAAGTTGGAAACAACAAAACATGGAGAAATACGTGTGACTTATGTGCTTACCCTTGTATCTATGACTATGAAAAATGACCACTTAATTGTTGTTCTGACATAACAACATTTTAGATATCAATGATCAATACATGGTAAATAATATGCTGTATGAGCACAAGGTTTTACATATACAAATGCTATCCAAATGCCCTCTAGTGGTCAAATTGCATAATGATTACATGCACTCTTCAAGCTCGAAGAAATGAGCACACAAACCTCATAGGTTTAGCTAGCAAATTAAAATAAACACAGACAAATGATTAATTGGTGAGAAACATTTGATATTACAAAATTGACTTTTAGAATAATGCAAAACATTATTTGTTTTCTAAACTGTCCCTTTAACAAAATTACATATGCTAACATATATTTGAAGATTGTTGGTATATCTACATGTACTTGTTCAAACAATAAATATTGAAATCAGATTTATATTGACGTGTTAAATAAAGTCTATTTTCTTAAAGAGACATTATTGTGTTAATTTATTTTTAGAAAGACATTTGTTTTAACAATGAATATGGTTTAAAGTCATTTTAGGAGTGGGGGGTGAAAATATGCTAACAATAATATATTTGAAGATTAACCAATGTGGAACTCATACATGATACAAAAATCAACATTTGCATTAAAGGGACAGTATACTATATTTTTAACAGAACTGTATGTAATAGACACTACTAGAAACAACAAGATATATACTGATATCAATATTACAAAGCTTCAAACACTTTCAAAGAAAATCGGGTTAGCTCTATTGAAAATATAGATGAACCCCCATTACAACCGTAAAACAAGACAATACACCATCATACAGAAAACAGGAGAAAGCTGGAGATGGTACTCACATGAAACTTAGAGGCTTGTCGAGGAGTCTGATAATTAATTACATTTTATTTGAACAGAAGCAAAATGAAACGTGTATTTGTTAAACAATGGACTATCTAACTAGAGACCAAATTAAAAGATTTCATTTATAATGTGAGTGTCTAATGAACCTTTAATAAAATATACAACAAAATTACATTTAGAAGAAGTCGGCATCATATATTTAGCATATGATAAAGCTAAATGCATATTGATTACTTTATTCTAACACAATAGCGCATATTTATTAATTAGATATCTTTAACATTAAACACAACAGTCATTTTTCTGAAAAAGGAACATATTGTTGACAAACATATTAAACAACATGGACTATAGAGATTTGCACTTGCCTCGAAATATCATATGCATGAAAACATTTTGCTTTTGTTCGTTTATTCAACCAGACATCCAGCAAAAGAGAATGTGGTGGTCTTTATCAGCTACGGGTCAACAATGTAACATGATGCAAATAATACATATTCGCAAGGTTTTTAAAATTGGCTTCAGTCACAAACGTGTTTAATGTGCACAAACAAATATTGCGGGACTACGTAATACAATCAGACTTTTTTTACCTTTGCATGTGACGTCTTAACATGGCGCTTCCTTGATCACGTAAGAACGCCATCCAATAAAAGGCACATTCTTGATCACGTAAGAACGCCCAAAAAAAAAGGCGCATCCTTGATCGCGTCAAAACGCCATCCAATAAAAGGCACATTCTTGATCACGTAAGAACGTCAGTCAATACAAGGAATCATTGGACAGCCTGGCAGGTGACGTCTTAAGCAACATGGCGCATCCGAGATCGCTGAAAAACCGCAGCCAATACAAGGACTCAGTTGACAGCTTGGCATATCACTAAGAAACGTATTTATATTTTAGGAACTAGTATGTGTCTAGATTGCTATCTAGGAATGTCACGAAATCATGAATCATCTTTTCGGACTTGACTGTCCCTTGAACTATAGCTATGGTGTATATCTTAAACATTTAAAAGATACACATGAGAAATACATATGCCATTGATGTTTTAAGATATGTTTTGATTGTTTTGGAATAACAATAATGATACATGTATTGATTAAACGTGTCATTTATTCAAGTTTAAATATGGTCAGCCTACCTATAGCCATATATGGGAGGAGAAGTATTTTGTTAACATATTTGATAAAAAATATTCATCATCTAAAATATTTGCATTACACACAGAGATTTATTTGGTTACACTTTTACAATAAGATAGAATTGAAAATGAAATACATGTGCTGTCAACATTACAATAAGATTGTTTATTAATAAGATTATATGTCCTTGTTCATGTAAAAAGGACAAAAACGCTTTAGAAATGGAAATACATTCATTAACAATTGTGCTCACCATCACTTAAAGGGACATTATTTTGTTTTTAAAAAGAGGATACACATAGACAATACTATTTCAATAAAATGAACACTTTACAGGGATTATATCATTGTATCAATCCTCAGATCATTTGTTAAAGGTGCATCAATTCATGCAGAGTTTCTAAATACACACATGGATGTGAAAATTGAAATATACATATATACACAAATAACAATCTATATATACATATATAAAACAATTACTATGCTAATCATAATCATGCAATGATAAAGCTTTGAGAAAAATATATAAAGACAAATAATAAGATTACATTGGAGATGTTAATCTTAAAGTCATTTACAATTGTCTTACATATATGATTTTTGAAAAACCATTATTTTTGGTAGGTCCCTTTAAGGATCAACCAGATAAACTAGAGCTTTCAAAAAATAACATGAAGAATGAGGACAAAGAATCGTGCAATGACATGTCTTTTATTAGTATGTAAGAAAACATCAACAACGTTTATAAATAATCTTGTAAAAATAAGGAATATTTGAGCCATATGACAAGGTAACAGAGTGCATCACAGTCCATGAAGAGAGTTGCCAAGGGCCAGCATAGCCCCATTGGAGACATATGACAAGGTAACAGAGTGCATCACAGTCCATGAAGAGAGTTGCCAAGGGCCACCATAGCCCCATTGGAGACATATGACAAGGTAACACAGTGCATCACAGTCCATGAAGAGAGTTGCCAAGGGCCACTATAGCCCCATTGGAGACATATGACAAGGTAACACAGTGCATCACAGTCCATGAAGAGAGTTGCCAAGGGCCACCATAGCCCCATTGGAGACATATGACAAGGTAACACAGTGCATCACAGTCCATGAAGAGAGTTGCCAAGGGCCACCATAGCCCCATTGGAGACATATGACAAGGTAACACAGTGCATCACAGTCCATGAAGAGAGTTGCCAAGGGCCACCATAGCCCCATTGGAGACAAATGACAAGGTAACACAGTGCATCACAGTCCATGAAGAGAGTTGCCAAGGGCCACCATAGCCCCATTGGAGACATATGACAAGCTAACAGAGTGCATCACAGTCCATGAAGAGAGTTGCCAAGGGCCACCATAGCCCCATTGGAGACATATGACAAGGTAACAGAGTGCATCACAGTCCATGAAGAGAGTTGCCAAGGGCCACCATAGCCCCATTGGAGACATATGACAAGGTAACACAGTGCATCACAGTCCATGAAGAGAGTTGCCAAGGGCCACCATAGCCCCATTGGAGACATATGAAAAGGTAACACAGTGCATCACAGTCCATGAAGAGAGTTGCCAAGGGCCACCATAGCCCCATTGGAGACATATGACAAGGTAACAGAGTGCATCACAGTCCATGAAGAGAGTTGCCAAGGGCCACCATAGCCCCATTGGAGACATATGACAAGGTAACACAGTGCATCACAGTCCATGAAGAGAGTTGCCAAGGGCCACCATAGCCCCATTAGAGACATATGACAAGGTAACACAGTGCATCACAGTCCATGAAGAGAGTTGCCAAGGGCCACCATAGCCCCATTGGAGACATATGACAAGGTAACACAGTGCATCACAGTCCATGAAGAGAGTTGCCAAGGGCCACCATAGCCCCATTGGAGACATATGATAAGGTAACACAGTGCATCACAGTCCATGAAGAGAGTTGCCAAGGGCCACCATAGCCCCATTGGAGACATATGACAAGGTAACACAGTGCATCACAGTCCATGAAGAGAGTTGCCAAGGGCCACCATAGCCCCATTGGAGACATATGACAAGGTAACAGAGTGCATCACAGTCCATGAAGAGAGTTGCCAAGGGCCACCTTAGCCCCATTGGAGACATATGACAAGGTAAAAGAGTGCAACAGGCACGACAATAAACTTAGAAAAAGGCCAAATGGCAACAATAACAAAAACATCAACATGTGGACGGAGGATTCTTATCTGCGACCTTGGAGCATCTCCAGATCCTCCACTTACTGGTCATCCTCTTCATCGTCCTGTGCATGTCCAGCTCCAGATTCAGGCCTTGAAGTTAATCGCATGATTTCACGCAGAGTCAAGTCCTGAACCCGGAGCTGGGCCTGCATGGTGTCGTTCATCCCTCTCAGGACAGCTGCGTTCCTCAACACGGCCTGCTCTACTCGTGCTATACCTTCTAGCATGAGCCATGCTGAGTCACAGCCTAAAATAAAGAATAAATCAAATATTAAGGATAATTACACAACTGAAGAAAAAATAAGCAAATATACATTGTCATCATAAAGACAAATCATTCTTTACATCAATTTGTTTAAATTGATTCTTTACACATTAAATATGTTATTCAGACAGACCGAAATCATTAAAGGGACAGTTTACTCAAACATGTTGTCCCCTTTAATTGGTTTTCGATGATCCACTTATACAGCTTGAGTGTATCAAATCTTGTTAAAGGATTTACATTGTACTTACATTAGCAATTTAAATATTTTAATTATACTGTGGTAGGCACACCTATCCTTAAACATTTTGGCGTTGAGGACAAGCTGTGTAAACATAGCAACCTGAAGAAATTACATTCCCACTGGGTTAAACAATAGATAATGTATCAACATTTGTACATAAATTGTTGGATCCAAGTAGTGGTGATTGGTATATGTAGTGATATCAAATTAAAGGGACACTGAACCTAAATATTTAATTGACTGATTCAGATAGAGCATGACATTACAAATATGTAAAAATTAAACATATTCTTTCAATATTAGAATTCTCTAGCTAGATTTTGAATGCAAGAATGTAGGTTTTTAGGGCAGGCCATATTTGTTTATCAACTTTGGTTGTCCCTGCTGGTTGATGGATACATTCATCCAACAATAAAGAAATGATGTCCACAATTATTTTCTATTTAAAATTAATTCTAGGCATTTCTTTGTTTCAATAAAGATAGCAAGAGAATGAAGAATAATTCATAAGAGTAGTAAATTATAAATTTGATTAACATTGCATGCTCTATTTGAATCACAATAGAAACAATTTTCCTTCAGTGTACCTTTAAGTATCTTATAAAGTTGATTTTGAATGATACTTACAGCTGTGCCTGGGAAGGACAATCCGACACCCAGGACAATGAAGGTTGAGACAGGGGGGAGGGATGGGATTGTGTTGGGGAGGGATGAGATTGTGTTGGGGAGGGATGGGATTGGGTTGGGGAGTGATGAGCTGCTGCTCCGGGGTAGGCCGTACAGCTGGGGAGTGGTGAGTTGGGGTCTGGGCAGCTGTACGGCCCATAATACGTGGAGAGCGGCGAAGGGTGGTGAAGGGGCGTTTTTTGGGAGGGACAGGAAATGACAAATGGGAAGGGCCGGCAGGGGTCTGGGCCTGGGCATGGGCAGGGGTGTGGGCCTTGGCAGTGGTCTGGGCATGGGCAGGGGTCTGGGCCTGGGCAGTGGTCTGGGCATGGGCAGGGGTCTGGGCCTGGGCAGTGGTCTGGGCATGGGCAGGGGTCTGTGACTGGTCAGGGGACTGGGCAGGGGTGGAAACCAGATGACCAGAGGTGGAGGATCCATCTGAAAAAAATAATCCAAATATATTAACATCTCATACATCATGAAATCAAATCAACGCATCTCTAATTGATTATGTTTTCTATATACTTCGCAGTGTGTTTTAATTTCTAAACAATTATGAAATGAGGATATGGTATGCATATAGGCACTCAGATGAATATCAATGACTGTCTGTACAATTATAACATTATTATTGTGTTTTGGCCTGGAATATGCATGTGACATAATGATGGCATGAATTATAAATTTAAAAAAAAAAAATTGTCATGCTGCCTGATATAGAAAGGGGGCAGTAGTGTATTTGAACAGACAAATAATCTTCCTTTTTAAAGTGCAAAAGCTGTAGACTTTGAATGTCTTCAATAAAATGATTTCCAATAAAGCAACATGTTGGAAACATGATAGATATATTTCACATACCATCAGACTTCAAGGCAGCCTCTTCCTCCTCCGTCACACATGTTACATCAATCTCTGTAAAACATAACATGTTGTGTACACGTTAAGATCAGATATTATAACATATGTTACTGTTGATCAAAGACACACATCAATGTTGCATTAAAGATATACACACCCAAAGTTATGATTTACATCATTTTGATGGAGCATACAAATTACATTAGATTTGTTATTCTCAATTATTCATATTTTCGATGTATTGTTTGTATTATTTTAAAAATCATAAAAGCATAGTACATAGAACATTTAAGATTTCTCATGTGTGTATCACTTGATGACTGTTGTCAAAAATGAACATGGAAACAAACATATGCTATACATCTTCTGAATAACAAATGTGTAGACTAAGAAAGTTTTAATTATTAATCTTTCAATATTCAAAGAAAATTAATATATAATCAGAGGAGTAAATTATATGTTTGTTTCAAATGTTATGCTTCATCAGAATCATGCTCATAATATTGATTACCAATACACCTTCAATGACATATAAATGAGTCAATGGACTTACCAGGAGACCGCAAAGGCGGCTCTGTGTCACTGATGGATTCCTGTGGGCTCCCCACACCAACTCTCTCTATGAATGATATAGATATATATTAGTGAACACATTTGGGATATCACTAAATCACATCTGTAGTGAATTTTAAGATTAATCAACTTGAAAATGTGAAGAATAGAGCAGTCATTAAACAAAAAAATGCTTGATTGAATCAAGGGGATTCTGTTAAAAATGATGTATTGAACATATGTTTAATTTCTGACTATATTAGACATCAAACTCATCTCATACGATGCTATTGAATATCTAAATATACCCATTGATCAATGTTCTTAAAAGAATACACACAAACCACATTTTGAAGAACAGCTGTTGACAAATATAAACAAAGACATGTGGCACATCGAGCCATTTGTGTAATGTACAGTAATCTTGTTTAGGACACAACACATATTTATCACAATACAAAACCAAATTGATTAGTACAAATATGTAATCATGGTGCTGTTAGAGTATGCTGATATCTATAAAGTAACTCCAACAGGGAATATGTGAATTATATATCAATATTGTTTAATCCAAAGAATGTAAAGATGAATGAATCTATTGTTTATTAAAGGGACACTGACATGATTTATTTAAATCATTGATTTCACTGTTCAAACTGTTCAAAATGATTTAACATTGACTCCTATTATAATTTGAATGTTGCTACATTTTAATCTTAAAGGCAGATAAGCAATATTGGATTCAATAAATATTGTTTGTTGAAGGTATCCACCAATCATCAATCAAAACCCAGGTTGGTCAACCCAGGTTGGTCAACAAAATTGAGCTGCAGATAAAAGTACATTCTTGATTTTAAAATACATTTAGCAATAGAATATTTCACATATGATTATAGTATTATATTTAAATGTTTATTAATATTGCATACTCTATCTGAATGACAACATTAATAATTTTAGCTCAGTATCCCTTTAATATAAAATTATATTGATTTGACAATGTTGGTGTTAATGAATTCTCTACTCCATATGTTGATGTAATGAATGGGATTGAGCATGCAATTCCAATCTGTTATTTAAGGATATCCGAAGAATTATTTATTTTTCATCTATTAAACGGACATTAAGCTCTAAATGTGTAATTATATACTTTTTGAAACTATGTACTACTGTTATCTGAACACATGATTTTAACTTTTGCAAATATGCCAATTTATGCATAGAAAAACAGCCGGATAATACCAGTAATGCATTGTTTAACCTAAACCAAAATCCATTAATTTTTTATGAACTAAAACAATAGACTGAACCAATGTAGCTCATAAAATGTTTAAACAAAACAATAAAATCACGTTTAAAAATAATTCTATGTAAAATTTAGTTGGCATGTCCCTTAAATGACGTGATCAATTTCAATAATTGAATCTATATTTTTAAAATCTAAACATATGCAAAATTGTGTGTATTATTTAAAAATGTATACAAATAAGATTAAGCAATACACAAGGGAAGAACATAAATTGGACATTCAAAGAATCTTACATTAAAATTAAGACATCCAGAATAGATGGGATATCTTAAATTCAAAACAAAATCAGAGTAGTCATACAATGTAATCCAAATATTTTTTTTTATTTATTCTTATTTGCAAAAAGTTTTACAATCCATTTTGCAGATACATATAAATATTGAACAATGTGGATTTAGTATGTAATGTTCTGTCCATGTTTCTAAGACAAATGTCAATTAAAATGAGACATACCATACTGTGACAAGCCCTGCCTTAAGGATCCAGCACCAACATTCAGATCTGTAATATATTAAATGAGGATTGGATATCATTAATACAAATCATGCCATGTTTAAAATCTTTACATTATTAGCAAATCAATTTAAAAATATTCATCCTTTGGTAGTCCCATGAGTTAATTGTTTCCTCAATTCAATTCATGATAAATATATCCTGTACTCTTATTTTCAATCAGTTGTGTTGTTTACTGTAGCTTTAATTATTTTTTGGTGTTATTTCATTCTCATCAATTGATGGGCATATGTTATAATTTATTTGGATTCTTCTTTTTTTATTATGTATAATATTGAAAATAAGAATACTGTATTCTTCACATATATAATAATTCACATTTCATTTTGACGAACATGTATAAAGCAATGCCACTTACAGCAAACCCATGTTAACGTGTATGCGAAATTCAATTTTCGCGATCATTGCGCAATGATTCAAAGCGGAATTACGCCTCCGTCATTTGACCAACATGTATAAAGCAATGCCACTTACAGCTAACCCATGTTAACGTGTATGCAAAATTCCATTTTCGCGATCATTGCGCAATGATTCCATGCGGAATTACGCCTCCGTCATTTGACCAACATGTATAAAGCAATGCCACTTACAGCAAACCCATGTTAACGTGTATGCGAAATTCCATTTTCGCGATCATTGCGCAATGATTCCATGCGGAATTACGCCTCCGTCATTTGACCAACATGTATAAAGCAATGCCACTTACAGCAAACCCATGTTAACGTGTATGCGAAATTCCATTTTCGCGATCATTGCGCAATGATTCCATGCGGAATTACGCCTCCGTCATTTGACCAACATGTATAAAGCAATGCCACTTACAGCAAACCCATGTTAACGTGTATGCGAAATTCAATTTTCGCTCTGTGACGCATATTCTGTAGAGCGCAAGACACATCATTCCTATTTCATGTGTCACTAATCTAAAATCAGATATCTAAACATCATATGTAGTGTATGTTGTGAGATCTGTATAGGTTTAGTATCTGACTATATACACATTTTTTTTAAATAAATCAAATATTAAGATATATGAAGTTGGATAATTACCTCGTTCAGATTCTCAATCTCCTCCCAGGCCACCGGACGGAGAAGCAGCTGCCCTGGCCCCCGCGTCAGGACTTTCAGATCCCGCAGCTGGGAGGGAAGAAGAGGAGGCCGAGGATGGTGAGGATCTAAATCTTTTGGGGACCCGGAGATTGAGGAGCTCGCATAAAGTCACCTCATAAGGGAGTAGGTACAGTTTCCGCGGGGCCTCTCTTTTGCCCCCTCTTTTACGGGCTTGTACCCAGTCCCTTATGAGGTTGACTTTTTTTGTTAACCGCAACCTCATATCTCTGAATCTCCTCATGATCTGATCCTGGGTCCTCTGGACGTCACACACCAATCTAACCGCATTGGTGATAGACTCCCAGAGGGAATTCTTAACATGCGCATCTGTCAACCTCCTCTTGTTCCCAAACAGCTGGGGATAAAAGTCCTTGATGGCGTGGACCAGTGCAGCGCTCTCCTCCTTGGTGAACCTGGGAGCTGACATGCCTGCTGGGTTGTAGATTTTTTGTTATAACAAAATCAGATATACTGCCTTCAGGCATTAGAAAACTGACAAAGATGGCAACGTGTAATGGACTTTTATATGGTGAAGTAAACATGAGATGCACCATGGGACAAGTTATCTGTACATCTGATTGGATAAAAGTTTGAAATATTGTTAGAATGTCTGTGAGACCATCCTGACTCAAGTTGTGTTTGTGTGATGAACTCTGATTGGCCGTTCCTTAATGTTTCATATCTTAGTAACTTCCTTACACATACCTCCTGGTGGTGATGTAACTTCATTTTTCATGTAGACTTATTTGTAACTCATGGGCCTGTCATGCGGATATGTGTGACGCAGATTTAATATCCGTGATCCGTTAAATATTAATGTTTAAATTCTCTTTAAAATCTAATACTGTCACATTATTAAATGTTGTAGACATTTCTCGGTTTAATAACGGTCTTTTTCTTTAATACAAATACACATTTAGACTCTAATGTTTAAAGATGCTAATCTGGTGTTTCAAGATGCATTTCCCACGCAATATTTCTGAATGTTCAAATTCAGGTTATTATGTCAGTAGCTTGGATAATCTGTTTATAAATGTTAAACTACAGGTTTGTTTGTTATTAGTAAATAAACCTCGAGCTTGTATTTGTCTGAAGTGCTCATATATGTTATTGTGCAATGGCGTCTTTATTTTTAAATAGACATTACAACCAAACAATTGTATCTAATGATCTGTAGAGATAGAAGATTGTTTAGACTTTAAAATGTAAATCAATTTATCTTAGTATTTAGATATCCTCAACAGAAGAAATTTAAATGCAAATGGTTGAGCCAATCACATAAGGCATCTCTGTGCATCCACCAATCTTCATCTACTGAGCCTATCTCGATATGCTTTTCAAGCAAAGTATGTCAAGATAAGAAGAGAAGTAAATACACTCTTTAAATCTCTTAAAGGGACACTGTCCAAACAAATTTAGCGTTGGTTATTCTGATTGAGCATGAAATGTTAAGCAACTTTATAATTTAATCCGATTCTCAAATGTTAAGAATTATCTTGTTATCTTTCTTTGCAAATCAATAATGATATTTTAGATTATGGACAATTGTTGCAAAAAACCTGGGTTGTCCTTGATGATTGTTGGATAAATTAATCCACCACAAAAAAACAAGTTCTGTCCAGAGGACTGAAGCAAATAAATTATCTATTTAATGCCTTATTTTTAAAGTAATGATAGCAACATCACAAGGAGCATTCATAATATGAGACAATTTTTAAAGTTGCTTAAAATAGAATACTCATTCAGAATGTATAAATCATTAATTTTTTAACTGTCTCCCTTTAAGTATATTTTGAGTTCATGTCCCTTTAAATAAACATTTCACAATAATTCTTGAAATATCAGAAACCTAGGCACCTTCCTTTTGCTAAATTAGTATAACATATGAGTAAAGCAAATTTAGATTAACTTCTGGATTGTTTTACACACTGACTGAAATATATATTGTAAAGGAGGTATTTCTGAGTCTTCAGCTTAGAGGGACATTAAGCTATATGTTATGTATGCATTTTGGATAAGATTATAATATTTGAACAACTTAATATGTTTTGGTATTCAATCATTAGATTGTAATTATATATATTCTTGGATTAAATACATATGTACATAGGCTATTTTGATGCTGATTGTTGGTTGCACATAGATGCCTTATGTAATTGACTAAGATATGTGCATTGATGTATTTTTTTCAAAGTATATTTAAAGACTGAATGTAATTCTATAGTACTTTCTAAATATGTTTAAATTCTTTTATGAATTATTGAAAAATCAATACACAATATACTTTGTGAATGTCCCTTTAAGGACCAAAACATTTGGAATGTTGATTTAACATTGTCAAATAAACTAAAGGGGAATGAAAATTATATATAGATATGTGATGTCTAACCCAAGAGGTAAGATTTTAAAAACTACATAATATTAATAACTATAGTTAAATGACTCCACTAGAAAATAAAATCGATTAACCTGGCATCCAATAACTAGCTTGTGAAAAATATCAAGTTAAATGACCTACCATTTATAAATGTAAAAATTAAAATAATTTAGCAAATAATGTTTTGAGATACCTAAGGAAGATACAAGATCTTATAAAATTAATTTTACATTCAACAACACTGTCACTTTAATGTAATTGAACCACTTCACCTTCTTAAAAGTGAAAACAAATAATTTATGACAAATTTTGACTACATATCCGAAATTATTTTAACATCTAAGAATTTTCAAAGAAAAGCATCGATGGATCTCACTCCCCAATTAATGTTAAAAAAGATAGTTTAATGTAATATTCTCTGAATCAGTGGATTTTCTAAAATTAATGCATTATTTGATCTTATGCATGTGCTTGTCAAATAGACAACTACCAGTCATGTGAGTCAAATTGTTTTTTTATTGACAGATTATATGGATATTTATTATAATATGTTCAAAAGAGTGTATTTAATATTAAAATGTTTATTATTACCATTAAAAAATTTAAAAGTTTCTGAAACAAAAACAAAAAAATATTCCTGGAAGTCATCAGATGACAATCTGAAATAAAAAAAAAATTTTTTAACAAAGTTAATACACACGTTGTCAAATATTCATAAAATACATTTACAATCATCTTGTGTCTATGCTCTAACTTTGTTCAACATTTTTTCAAGATATTTATTAATTAAATTTAAAAAAAAAAACATACACCATTATATTGTGTAATAAAAAATAAATTAAAATATCTGAATTTCTAATTATACATAATAATGTATATCACATTTCAATAATATATATGTTGAACATAAATGTCATATTTCATGTCCATTCAAATACCTCTATATCAACTATAATATGTATTCCTTTTTCGGATTGTGATCCCTAAATATCTAATGATGAAATAAGTATGACTAATGTATGTAAGCTACCAATAATCAACATTCTTCCTGTGATTCTTAACTAGCATGCATTGGTACACCAACCTGGATAATGCATGGTCTTTGAAAGTCAATTCAGGGCTAAACAGTTGATCTTCAATAGGTGTCTTATTCATCATTTCAAAAATAGAGGACTGTGAAATACCATCTAAAAATTAGAAAATCATCTAAGTGTCTCCAATAGGATGCCTCCACAGCCTTATTCTATCAAATAGTTGGCACTTACCATGTGAACATGTCTTTGTATGGTTTTCAAGGTCAGCAGATTGGAAAGATAATGCCAGACATGATCCCATTGGTATACTTCAATTTCAATCTTGGATTTTTCCACTGTCAGTCTGGGCAATCTTCACTGTCAGGCTTCTAATTCTTCCCTTTCAGTCTTTAGATTAAGTCAGCTCCCTAATGGCAGAAAAAGTGTAATAAAAATTACTACAAGTGTGTGAATCATTTCTGTACCCCTCTCCCACCCCCCATTTCAGAATAAATTTCTGTCACTAGCTTACTAAGCGTGTGTAGCATCTTGTGTTATGTTCTATCAAGTGTGAAGATGAGTCATATTGAGCAGAACAAACCTCTAATGTGTGACATTGAACCATAGTCATGCTAGAGGATCCCTTTCTGAGTATTTACATTTTAAGTAATGTGTAAACTAAATACTAGTTTAGAAAATGTATGCCATATGATGTATTTGTGTACAATTCATGCCATCAACAGTCCATACATTTATACTTACCATCTGATGTCCTCTTTAAAAACCAGGTGGCAAAGACTCGCTACAGGACCCAATGCCCAGAGCATCACCTATATTAATAAATGAAACACATTTTTAGCATTTGATGACCAATCCTAACATGTTTGCACAATTCTCTACTTGTCATTTCCCTAGAGTTCATATCTATTGACAATACTCCAGTCTAACTTCTATTCTTTACCGTCTAAAGTTGCGGTTGATGATGTCTGCTCTGACACTGAGCCCCTCGTCCCGGAATGGCCCCTCTAGAACAGGATCATCCTCCTCATCTCTGAGGAGGTTTCTGTCCGGCCGGACGGCCTGCAGCATCCCATCCCGCTGTGCAATATTATGCAGGACGCTACAGGCTACAACGATCTTAGCCACCTTCTTTGGGTTGTACTGGAGGGCTCCTCCCGACCTGTCCAGGCACCTGAACCTCATCTTCAGGAGCCCGAACATCCGTTCAACCACCGCCCTGGTTCTCTTATGAGCCCTATTGTAGCGCTCCTCAGACACATCAGTCGGGCTACGCAAGGGGGTAATGAGCCATGGCCGGCTCATGTACCCAGAATCACCTATAAATTATGAACTGAACATAATTCTAACAGAATCCTCAAAATAGTATTTGTAGTACAATAAAAAGTTTTGTACACGATAATCCAGTAACAAATGTTTATTTTAAAATTAAAAAATCTAGTTCAATATTATTCTCTATCTTCCCATTTCATCTAAGACATGCTACATATGTGTATTTCTCCTAAATCAAGCCTTGTGTAAAATGCAAACTACATGGTTACATTGCATTCTCTATCTGAGCATTTAAGGTAAGACATGCTACATATCTGCATTGAACTAAAAGACATTAGCGGAAAGAGACAATGACATGGTTAAATTGCATTAGCTAATATCTTCACATTTCAGCTAAGACATGCTACATATGCGTATTTCTCCTAAATCAAGCCTTGTGTAAAATGCAAACTACATGGTTACATTGCATTCTCTATCTGAGCATTTAAGGTAAGACATGCTACATATCTGCATTGAACTAAAAGACATTAGCGGAAAGAGACAATGACATGGTTAAATTGCATTAGCTAATATCTTCCCATTTCAGCTAAGACATGCTACATATGCGAATTTCTCCTAAATCAAGCCTTGTGTAAAATGCAAACTACATGGTTACATTGCATTCTCTATCTGAGCATTTAAGGTAAGACATGCTACATATCTGCATTGAACTAAAAGACATTAACGGAAACAGACAATGACATGGTTAAATTGCATTAGCTAATATCTTGCCAGTTCAGCTAAGACATGCTACATATGCATATTTCTCCTAAACCAAACCTTGTGTAAAATGCAAACTACATGGTTACATTACATTCTCTATCTGAGCATTTAAGGTAAGACATGCTACATATCTGCATTGAACTAAAAGTAGACATTAGCGGGGGGAAAATATATGGTTAAATTGCATCCTATAGCTGAACATTACGCTAACATTTTAAAACTACAGTGGCAATTGTCAAACTAATTAACCATGTTGTGCACAAATACTCACCAACGAGATAACCAGGGGGCATTTGTCTTTCCTCAAACGGTCTCTACAGGGACGACAGAGAGAGGATGCGGGCATCATGACTAGCCCCTCCAAAATTCGCACACACATGCATAATCCTCATCCGTGCGTCACAAACATACTGCACGTTGAGGCTATGAAAATGTTTGCGATTTCTGAAGGGCAAGTCATCAATTGGAGCACGCAGCGCAATGTGGGTACAATCTATGGCTCCCAAGACATTGGGCAATTGAGCAATATCAAAGAATTCCCGCTTCAGGCGCCTCCAATCACCATCATTCTGTGGGAATCCTATGTATTGCTTACTGATACGTACCATGGCGTCCAGAAAGTTATCAAACACCACAGAGAATGTACCTTGAGCCAGGACATGCATGTACAGTTCTCCGGATTTAAAACTCCCAGAGGCCAGGACGTATAGACAGCTTAGTATCTTACTCATGGCAGGAACAGCAGTCCTTATTCTTATACGTGGCTCCAAATGAGGTTTAAGAAGATCGTAAAGGCCAATGAGCTGTTCGCGATCGAGCCGATACTTATCATAAACCTCAAAGTCCCTCATGTTTTCCAAGGTGGGTCTCACCCTGTAGACAGGAGGACCTCGAACCAGACGACCCCTTCGTCTCAGTCTGAGCCGCCGAGGCTGCCTGATTCGACCAACAGCTAGTTCGCCAATAGCAGCACCAGCACTTCCCGTCTGCCATCTGTAGTATTGTATATATAAGTGATTGCCGAGCAGTCAATATTGTATGCGTCCCATTAAAATGGCACTAATACTGAATAACTTACGGCTGTCATCTGTAGTATTGTATATATAAGTGATTGCCGAGCTGTCAATATTGTATGCGTCCCTTTCAAATCGCAATAATAATTCCGAACTTCCCGTCTGCCATCTGTAGTATTGTATATATAAGTGATTGCCGAGCTGTCAATATTGTATGCGTCCCTTTCAAATCGCAATAATAATTCAGAACTTCCCATCTGCCATCTGTAGTATTGTATATATAAGTGATTGCCGAGCAGTCAATATTGTATGCGTCCCATTAAAATGGCACTAATACTGAATAACTTCCGGCTGTCATCCGTAGTATTGTATATATAAGTGATTGCCGAGCTGTCAATATTGTATGCGTCCCATTAAAATGGCACTAATACTGAATAACTTCCGGCTGTCATCTGTAGTATTGTATATATAAGTGATTGCCGAGCTGTCAATATTGTATGCGTCCCTTTCAAATCGCACTAATGCTGAATAACTTCCGGCTGTCATCTGTAGTATTATATATATAATTGATTTGCGATCTGACAATATTTATTAATTGTCCCATTCAAATCTCCCTAATAATGCTGTTCCAAACTGTTGTTTACGTATATGTTGTATTGTAGTATTGAGTGTTAAAGTTCCGAAAGGGGCGGTACAGTCGTGAATCTGTGATGTGTATGGTTGAATCTTCTAATGACGTCATGATATTATTAACCTGCCTATGTAGTTCTGAAATCCTCATTGTGTTGTTGTATTGTGCTACATTGTTATTGTGTGCTGAATAAAATCTAAATGTGTGCTTTGTGGTTGCGTGATGGGTGATGCGTGTTATGTACATATACGTATATATTGTGATTGTGTCCCACATATGCTGACTTCTATATAGCGGTCTAGCATTGTTGTTCCTTCCCATAAAGTGACATCTGTAATCTTGTGTAATGATGTTCTTGTTGTACGTAATTCCTAATGGTTTCTGGTGATGGAATCATGATGTTAAAAGTACAGTAAAATCCATATGTTCTGTTTTGTGATTCCTATAGAGAATGTAATGTGTTTTTCCCCCATCATTTGAATGCACATGTATGAGTGAATGTTAAAAGTAATGTATGTGCATCCATGAGTGATCATGTGTTAAGCCTATGTAGATATGCTGTTGCTGCAAGCATATGAATTGAATAACTGAAATGCAATAATAAAGGTAAATGAGAATTGTTTCCCATTGTGTAGTGTTTGTGAATCCTGAAAAGTTGACATTATTTTTGTGTCCGTTTAAATGTAATATTTTTTAAAATAAAAGTTTGTTACTAGTGATGTTGATTTGTAGTTGATGTAATATAAAAGTCTGAAACAATTGTGAATATTCAAACATTAAAATCCATAAATCCACCATAGGGAAATAGTCATTTCTTGATCTATTTATCATAGCTGGGTCTAACGCATGAAATCATGTCTTTTCTAGCGCTGGTATTTGGAGTTTTTCTGTCTACGCTATTTGCATGCGTTAGGGAAATGTGGGTTTCGCGTGCACGAGCACGTCTTCCCAATAGTAGTCAATGGAGGCTCTAAAAATTGGTAATTTTTTTTTTCTAAGACTGGTTTTCCTCGTAAAGTGAGTGACGTCATGAGCTTGTGTGAAAAAGTAACTAAATCGTGTTCATTTTGTAATAAATAAATATTTTTTGTATGTCATGTGGTGTATATTGTTTGTATGCATCGATGAGTGTATGTTTGTGATAATGTTATTAGGTATCTGAGGGTCTTTTACCGTGTGTCAATGTAAGTCAATGGGAAAATGGATTTGAGATCTCGCAACTTTAATCCTTTGTATTTTGATGAAAAATTAATAAATCTGCAAAATAAATATAGTGTCGTGTTTGTATGAGTGTAAGTGTAGTTTGTGTAATATTTGTTTTGTGATTCGTGGATGTTTATTTTGTCGGTATATGTTTACTACTGGGTCTGAGGTGTCGGTAGAAATTTGAGCGTTAGGTGATTTTTGAGTGTCGTAACTGAACTCGAAATACCAGAGTCCGTAAGAAACCAGCGTTAGGGGCCTCTAACGCTGGTTTTCACGGCTAACGCCAAACTCCAAATCTAGGCCCAAGTGAAGTATACAGACTTATAGACTGACATCAGAATAAATCAATTGACAAGGGCATTGCTGGATTGTTATTGAACATAGGCGTACGCGCAGGTGTGCCCAGACACACCCTAACGCACAGGGTCATCTTTTGTGGTGTGGCACATGGTCATATTTTATTTTACTTAGAATGTTTTATGGATTTAAATAAATGCTATTTAATATTTTTTTTACCTTTAAAAAATAAATTTACTCTGGTCACACATCATTATGGAATGTGTTATGCACGCCAATGTTATTGAATAGTGTGCAACTTTAAAGTTAAAGCCTTTCCCACCTTCAGAAAAGACTTTCCCATTTTAAAGTAACAGTTTTAATCGCATGAACGAATCAACTACATTTTTTTTTGTTACATGCGTTTGTTCATTTATTTGTTAAAGGCACCACTCATTTTGTGTTTTCCAACAGATGCAAAGACGGCGCAATTCGTGTTTTGTTTTGCATCCAAATCTAAATCCCCTCTCACCTTGCCCAATGGGCAAGCCTTATAAACAATGATGACAATCGCAAGCGCTCCTGGAAGATATTCATGAAGGCCATGAAACTACCTGTTGCAGTAAGTTGTTTTATTTCAATCCCCTCGTCCTAGAACACAGTCAGTTAAGGATATTGCAGAGCTCACATGTAACATCAACTTTTTTATGGTCAAAAGATTTCATATTTCAGGTTGTTTAGTTTCTGTTACTCCTCATATATGGACATTTGGGGTGAGTATATTGTTATCCCCATGAGACCTGCAATTATACACAACTCATAGCCTGCTTTAGTACTTGAGGAGTGGGGATCTCAGATGACTTAAGCAACTGCAAGTTTTAGTGGTACCCAGAGGTGTTATAACGTTATCTCATTTTCATTTCTCCTTTTCAGCACTAGGCGTGAACAGGATTTTGGCAACAGAAACTGCACTTCTAGGATTTTTCGTCTGTTGCTGATTTTGGCTACTGTTCTACAGATCTGTTTAGGGAGTAGCACTTTTTCATATAATAAAAGGGGACATTTCACTCAGCAGCATATAAACATATTTTTTCCCCTGAAATAATATGAAGCAAAATGCTTACATTTAAATTTAAACTGATATTCTAGTGTCAGCTGAGCAAGTTGTAATAATGTTGATTGGCTGATAGGCACTTCCTACTAATGATTACTGGAAAATAACAGGAAGTAATGTAAACCAATGAACATTAGCAGGAAGCACACATCAGTCAGTGAGCATTAGTAGGAAGTACACACTTGATACCGCCATACTATATTTTAAATTTAAAAGTTTTTATTTCATGCAAAAAACAAGCAATGTTTTTTCATACTGCTCTCCCTCACATATCGTGATCATGTCATCTAAAAAATAATTGGAATGTTTTTCCTAAATAATTAATTATAGAGTTATACATATCCAAAGCAGGTAAGCCAAAAGAAAAGTGCTGAAAATACATTTGCCTGGATTTAGAGTTCTGCGTTAAGAGGTCCTAACGCTGCTTTTGGCCACCCGCTGGTATTTAGAGTCAGGCAGGAAAAGGTCTAACGCTCACTTTCAAGCCGCGACTTTTCCATACCACAGATCCCCTTACGTCAATTGCGTATCCTATCTTTTCAATGGGATCTTCCTAACGCCGGTATTTAGAGTCTTGGCTGAAGTGAGCGCAGAAAAAAGTCAGTAGTTAAGAGCTTTATGGGCTAATGCCGGTTTATAAAGCTCTTAACTACTGTGCTCTAAAGTACACTAACACCCATAAACTACCTATGTACCCCTAAACCGAGGTCCCCCCACATCGCCGCCACTATAATAAAAAAATGTAACCCCTAATCTGCCGACGCACATCGCCGCAACATACATTATCCCTATGAACCCCTAATCTGCTGCCCCTTACACCGCCGACCCCTATATTATATTTATTAACCCCTATTCTGCCCCCCCAACGTCGCCGGAACATAAAGCTCTTAACTACTGTGCTACAAAGTACACTAACACCCATAAACTACCTATGTACCCCTAAACCGAGCCCCCCCCCACATCGCCAACCCTCTAATAAAAAATTTTAACCCCTAATCTGCCGACCGGACACCGCCGCCACCTACATTATAGCTATGAACCCCTAATCTACTGCCCCTAACATCGCCAACACCTATATTATATTTATTACCCCCTAATCTGCCCCCCCCAACGTTGCTGCCACCTACCTACACTTATTAACCCCTAATCTGCCGACCGGACCTCGCCACCACTATAATAAATGTATTAACCCCTAAACCGCTGCACTCCCGCCTCGCAAACACTATAATAAAGTTTATTAACCCCTAATCTGCCCTCCCTAACTATAATAAAGTTATTAACCCCTAAACCTAACTCTAACCCTAACCCTAACACCCCCCTAAGTTAAATATAATTTTAATTAAACGAAATAATATTCCTATAATTAAATAAATTATTCCTATTTAAAACTAAATACTTACCTATAAAATAAACCCTAATATAGCTACAATATAACTAATAGTTACATTGTAGCTATTTAAGGATTTATATTTATTTTACAGGCAACTTTGTATTTATTTTAATTAGGTACAATAGCTATTAAATAGTTAATAACTATTTAATAGCTACCTAGTTAAAATAAGTACAAAATTACCTGTAAAATAAATGCTAACCTAAGTTACAAATACACCTAGCACTACACTATCATTAAATTAATTAAATAAATTAACTACAATTAGCTAAACTAAAATACAATTCAATAAACGAATCTATAATACCAAAAAAACTCACTAAATTACAAAAAATAATAAAAAATTACAAAAAGTTTAAACTAATTACACCTAATCTAAGCCCCCTAATAAAATAAAAAATCCCCCCAAAATAAAAAAATGCCCTAGCCTATTCTAAATTACAAAAGTAATCAGCTCTTTTACCAGCCCTTAAAAGGGCATTTTGCGGGGCATTGCCCCAAAGTAATCAGCTCTTTTACCTGTAAAAAAAAAATACAACCCCCCAACATTAAAACCCACCACCCACATACCCCTACTCTAACCCACCCAAACCCCCCTTAAAAAAACCTAACGCTAACCCCCTGAAGATCTCCCTACCTTGAGTAGTCTTCACTCAGCCAAGCCGAATTCTTCATCCAAGGTGCGCAGAGGAGGTCCTTCATCCGGTAGAAGTCTTAATCCAGGCGGCGTCTTCAATCTTCATCCATCTGGAGCGGAGCGGAGCCATCTTCCAAGGAGCCGATGCAGAGCCATCCTCTTCATCCAATCAGCCAATCGTATTGAGATTGCATTCTATTGGCTGTTCCAATCAGCCAATAGAATGCAAGCTCTATACGATTGGGTTCATAACGTACAGGGTACAGCGGTGGTCGTTAAGAAGTTAAAGAGATGGTAAACCCAAGCGTATAACAAACACTAGGATTAACATCACTAAATATAAACATTAGTTTCTCTCATCGTTTTCTAAAAAACAATATTAAACTCAACCTATCTGTAAAGAAAGAAGATCACTAACACAGCTCCTTTAGCCACCCATGGCACAGTGCTTTCTTCAATGAGGTGACGATTCCACCTCTAGACCAATAGCTGTCCATGTCAACTGACATCCTAGCATGGCTATTGGTCTAGCGGAGAAAACGTCACCTCATTGGAGAAAGCGATGTGCAGCGCGATGTGTTAGACTAATGTTTATTTTTAGTGATGGTAAATCCTAGCTTTTGTTATACGCTTGGATTTAGTGTACATCCTTTGTGTTTATATCTATTTTTTAATAAAAAAAAATATTTGGCAATATCTTGCAATTTGAGTAAAAACATTTTGTAAAGTTTAACTCTATGATAATGTTTAACTATTTAAAATAATCCAATTCAATGTAATAGTACTAAATATCCTTTTACACATATTAGAATCCTGGCCTATGTATTTACATAGAGGTCACTTGAAGATTAACATGTTGATTACATAAACAATTTTTTGTGCGCGCAATGTGAATATGTTTAGAACATTTCTTTCGAGCGTGTGAACAATCTCTATAAATGTGTTGTCATTTTTTTTTTCATGTGTGCATGAAGCTACTTCTGCATGTTATTGATGTTAATTTTGTAAAATTCCCATCTGCAATGTAATCAAATTTTTCTAAAGTTTTGCCCATGTAATTACTCTAAACAGTTGTTTGTTTGCAAACTACATAATGTCTCTGCCATGTTTTACATGTAATCATAATGCTCGCACCTGTTTATGTAGTAGTCTCTAACATGTGTACTAGATTTAGTAGCAGTGTTCTGAGTTACTCATGTTTCAGAGTGTGCATACGGTAACATGTATTGTGCCCCAGGACATCACATGCATATTGAAGCTGGAGATTAATTTCCCATTCCCCTCTGCACACCCTGCAGCATGTATACATTATAAGTGTCCATAAAAACATGCACCCAGGCACACTCCAGTGATCACTGTAAACTGTGCTAAAGATGTAAATCCAATTAAAGGGACCATTGTCATTTCTTGCAATGAACCTATAATTACATTTTGTATATGCATATGCACATGGTAGATGCGTTAATATGCAGTTGTTCTAAGTGGTTTTCTACATATTAATGGTTGTCACCATTTTAATTAATTAGTCTGTTTTAAATGAAAAATGTGTTCTTCTGGCTCGGTTATTTATTTTCAAGCTGCTGAATCAGGCTTGCTCTCTGCCTGCATTCTGTGTTTGCTTTATCCTAAAGAATTCTACTTGTTCTAATTTAGCCTCCTGCTACTACTAACCAGGACTGATCCTTGCTACAATTTGCTTCCTTCCTGTGTTCAGCTACCTCTCTGGATTTCACACCACTTCAGCACAGCCTCTCATCTGCAGCCTGTTCACACACGCCTATATTTAGAGTTTTGTCGGTAACGACCCGCGTAGCTAACGCTTTTTTCTGGCCGCACCTTTTAAATAACTCTGGTATTGAGAGTCCACAGAATGGCTGCGTTAGGCTCCAAAAAGGGAGCGTACAGGCATATTTAACGCCACTGCAACTCTCGATACCAGAGTTGCTTACGGACGTGGCCAGCTTCAAAAACGTGCTTGTGCACGATTCCCCCATAGAAAACAATGGGGCTGTTTGAGCTGAAAAAAAACCTAACACCTGCAAAAAAGCCGCGTTCAGCTCCTAACGCAGCCCCATTGTTTGCTATGGGGAAACACTTCCTACGTCTGCACCTAACACTCTAACATGTACCCCGAGTCTAAACACCCCTAGCCTTACACTTATTAACCCCTAATCTGACGCCCCCGCTATCGCTGACCCCTGCATATTATTATTATTAACCCCTAATCTGCCGCTCCGTAAACCGCCGCTACTTACATTATCCCTATGTACCCCTAATCTGCTGCCCTAACATCGCCGACCCCTATATTATATTTATTAACTCCTAATCTGCCCCCCACAACGTCGCCTCCACCTGCCTACACTTATTAACCCCTAATCTGCCGAGCGGACCTGAGCGCTACTATAATAAATGTATTAACCCCTAATCCGCCTCACTCCCGCCTCAATAACCCTATAAGAAATAGTATTAACCCCTAATCTGCCCTCCCTAACATTGCCGACACCTAACTTCAAGTATTAACCCCTAATCTGCCGATCGGAGCTCACCGCTACTCTAATAAATTTTTTAACCCCTAAAGCTAAGTCTAACCCTAACACTAACACCCCCCTAAGTTAAATATAATTTAAATCTAACAAAATAAATTAACTCTTATTAAATAAATTATTCCTATTTAAAGCTAAATACTTACCTGTAAAATAAAACCTAATATAGCTACAATATACATTATAATTATATTGTAGCTATTTTAGGATTAATATTTATTTTACAGGTAACTTTGTATTTATTTTAACCAGGTACAATAGCTATTAAATAGTCAAGAACTGTTTAATAGCTAAAATAGTTAAAATAAAAAAGAAAAATATTACAACAATTTTAAACTAATTACACAACTTCTCTAAGCCCCCTAATAAATTAACAAAGCCCCCCAAAATAAAAAAATGCCCTACCCTATTCTAAATTACTAAAGTTCAAAGCTCTTTTACCTTACCAGCCCTGAACAGGGCCCTTTGCGGGCATGCCCCAAATAATTCAGCTCTTTTGCCGTTAAAAAAAACACATACAATACCCCCCCCAACATTACAACCCACCACCCACATACCCCTAATCTAACCCAAACCCCCCTTAAATAAACCTAACACTAAGCCCCTGAAGATCTTCCTACCTTATCTTCACCATACCAGGTTCACCGATCGATCCAGAAGAGCTCCTCCGATGTTTTGATCCAAGCCCAAGCGGGGGGCTGAAGATTTCCATGATCCGGCTGAAGTCTTCATCCAAGGGGGAGCTGAAGAGGTCCATGATCCGGCTGAAGTCTTCATCCAAGCGGGAGCTGAAGAGGTCCATGATCCGGCTGAAGTCTTCTATCAACGGCATCTTCAATCTTCTTTCTTCCGGATCCATCTTGCAGACCTCCGACGTGGAACATCCTGCTGGCCCGACGGACTACCGACAAATGAAGGCTCCTTTAAGGGATGTCATCCAAGATGGCGTCCCTCGAATTCCGATTGGCTGATAGGATTCTATCAGCCAATCGGAATTAAGGTAGGAATATTCTGATTGGCTGATGGAATCAGCCAATCAGAATCAAGTTCAATCTGATTGGCTGATCCGATCAGCCAATCAGATTGAGCTCGCATTCTATTGGCTGATCGGAACAGCCAATAGAATGCGAGCTCAATCTGATTGGCTGATTGGATCAGCCAATCGGATTGAACTTGATTCTGATTGGCTGATTCCATCAGCCAATCAGAATTTTCCTACCTTAATTCCGATTGGCTGATAGAATCCTATCAGCCAATCGGAATTTGATGGACGCCATCTTAGATGACGTCCTTTAAAGGAACCGTCATTCGTCGGGAAGTCGTCGGAAGAAGAGGACGGATCCGCGCTGGAGGTCTTCAAGATGGAGCCGGTCGTCATCGGATGAAGATAGAAGATGCCGCTTGGATCAAGATGGTTGCCGGTCCGGATCGCCTCTTCTTCCCGGATAGGATCAAGATTTGGAGCCTCTTCTGGACCTCTTCAGCCGCCGGATGATGGATCGCCAGCCCCCGCTTGGGTTGGATGAAGATTTTGGAGCCAGGACCGATCGGTGATACCCGGTGAGGTGAAGATAAGGTAGGAAGATCTTCAGGGGCTTAGTGTTAGGTTTATTTAAGGGGGGTTTGGGTTAGATTAGGGGAATGTGGGTGGTGGGTTGTAATGTTGGGGGGGGTATTGTATGTGTTTTTTTACAGGCAAAAGAGCTGAATTTCTTGGGGCATGCCCCGCAAAGGGCCCTGTTCAGGGCTGGTAAGGTAAAAGAGCTTTGAACTTTTGTAATTTAGAATAGGGTAGGGCATTTTTTTTATTTTGGGGGTCTTTGTTATTTTATTAGGGGGCTTAGAGTAGGTGTAATTAGTTTAAAATTGTTGTAATTTTTTCTAATGTTTGTAAATATTTTTTTATTTTTTGTAACTTAGTTCTTTTTATTTTTTGTACTTTAGTTAGTTTATTTAATTGTATTTATTTGGAGGAATTGTATTTAATGTATTTATTGATAGTGTAGTGTTAGGTTTAATTGTAGATAATTGTAGGTATTTTATTTAATTAATTTAATGATAGTGTAGTGTTAGGTTTAATTGTAACTTAGGTTAGGATTTATTTTACAGGTAATTTTGTTATTATTTTAACTAGGTAACTATTAAATAGTTCTTAACTATTTAATAGCTATTGTACCTGGTTAAAATAATTACAAAGTTGCCTGTAAAATAAATATTAATCCTAAAATAGCTACAATGTAATTATTCTTTATATTGTAGCTATATTAGGGTTTATTTTACAGGTAAGTATTTAGCTTTAAATAGGAATAAGTTATTTAATAAGAGTTAATTTATTTCGTTAGAATAAAATTATATTTAACTTAGGGGGGTGTTAGGGTTAGGGTTAGAATTAGCTTTAGGGGTTAATAAATTTAATAGAGTAGTGGCATATTAGGGGTTAATAATTGAAGTTAGGTGTCGGCGATGTTAGGGAGGGCAGATTAGGGGTTAATACTATTTCTTATAGGGTTAGTGAGGCGGGAGTGAGGCGGATTAGGGGTTAATAACTTTATTATAGTAGCGGTGAGATCCGCTCGGCAGAATAGGGGTTAATAAGTGTAGGCAGGTGGAGGCGAATTTGATTTGAGGGGGGCAGATTAGGGGTTAATAAATATAATATAGGGGTCGGCGGTGTTAGGGGCAGCAGATTAGGGGTACATAGCTATAATGTAGGTGGCGGCGCTTTGCGGTCGGCAGAATAGGGGTTAATTATTGTAGGTAGCTGGCGGCGACGTTGTGGGGGGCAGATTAGGGGTTAATAAATATAATATAGGGGTCGGCGGTGTTAGGGGCAGCAGATTAGGGGTACATAAGTATAACGTAGGTGGCGGTCGGCAGATTAGGGGTTAAAAAAATTTAATCGAGTGGCGGCGATGTGGGGGGACCTCAGTTTAGGGGTACATAGGTAGTTTATGGGTGTTAGTGTACTTTAGAGCACAGTAGTTAAGAGCTTTATAAACCGGCGTTAGCCCAAAAAGCTCTTAACTACTGACTTTTTTCTGCGGCTGGAGTTTTGTCGTTAGATTTCTAATGCTCACTTCAGCCATGACTCTAAATACCGGAGTCAGAAAGATCCCATTGAAAAGATAGGATACGCAATTGACGTAAGGGGATCTGCGGTATGGAAAAGTCGCGGCTGAAAAGTGAGCGTTAGACCCTTTCCTGACTGACTCCAAATACCAGAGGGCGTTAAAAACCAGCGTTAGGAGCCTCTAACGCTGGTTTTGACGGCTACTGCCCAACTCTAAATCTAGGCCATAGTCAGCTGAACTCCTCTCTCTTCTGCCACAGCCTATTATCTGGTTGTTCAGGAAGCAACTTCCACAATACCTGCTCTCTTAAGGGCCTAGAAACTAATACATCTAGTTTCTCAGAGGTATACCAATACCCAAAGACAAGCTCCATCCTGCGTGCTATTAGCACTTAAAGGGACAGTTCACCCAAAAAATGTCTCCCATTTAAATTGTTCCTAATGATCCATTTTACCTGCTGGAGTGTATTAAATTGTTTACAAGTAGCTCTTTTACCCCTATTTTGGCCTTTGAAATAGCTGATTTATCTTATGGGTTCCCAACCTATACTGAAAGTTTTGATACTGGAGTCTCAGCTATTGAATAGCCTAAGTAAACACAGCCAGCAGAATAAATTACACTCACAGTGGGGTGCAGGATAGTTAAGTAATAAAATTATAATTTTCCATTGTTCTCTCTATCTATTGAGCTTTGGTGTTCCAGACAAATATAAGATAAGGAAGCAAGTCTGTGTACATAAAAGTGATAACATAATGAGATCTGATATTACCTGAAGCTCAACCCATTGTAATAGGCTGTGGTTTAAAAGTACAAAACCAGCTACTTCATATAGACAAATAAACCTGAAAATGCAATTTCTCATACATTTTATACCCTGCAGCTGGTATAACAAGTCATTGAAAATACATTAATATAAAAAGAATTGTACAGTGTACTGTCCCTTTAAAGAGCGGATGTCACAATATCTTACTTTGTCAACTTTGAGTAGGCAAACCTGCATGGATTTTTAAAAATTATCCACCTGTTAAACGATTAGAGTATTGCGACGTTTTGGCCAGGGGTGGAACTACAGGGGCTGCAGAGGTCACAACTGTGACCGGGCCCCCAAGTGTGGGGGCCCAGCTTAAAAAAAAAAAATGTTTTCAATAAAAAACGTTGACCTGCAACTGCCTGCACTGATATCATGGGAGTGTGACATGATGCTTCACTAGTGTCTCTATCTCTCTATGACTACAGGGGTTAGTGTTTCTGTTTTACCCATTGGTGTTTATGTGTGTGTATGTTTGTATGTGACTGTGTGTGTATTTATGCATGTATGTGTGTGTGTATGTTTGTGAAACCAGAAAATTATAGACCTTGTTACTACAGCATAGAGGTGGGGACGGGGGGTAAACAGTGTCACTATACAGTACCACTATATACAGTATGGGGGGGGCTGGACCATGTCACAGACTACTGTGGTCACTTTATAAAGTACTGGGGCGGGTAGGGTCAGGCCAGCCATCTCACCGGTAGATTACAGACTGTGTCACTGACTCACTATATACAGTACTGGTGGGTTAAACAGTGTCACTATATACAGTAATAGGAGGTCAGACCATCTCACAGACTGTGGGCACAGGTTACCTCCTTTTGCAGACATGTAATCTGATTCACATTTTTTTTCTGTGTTAAATGTTAAAAAAAATAAAACAAATAGATATGTATCAAATTCACCTTTTTCACCTTCTTAGATTCTTGCACCTGGGCAATGTGGTTTCTAGTTATGGCACATGTGACCCAACGGCTGAGAAAAGGAATACGGAGGCTGATACAGCGAGAGAGGTCTGTGAAGTGCTTACCCTTATTCCAGCTTAGAAGCAAGGTACTGTGCCTTATCCCCCTTGGGATACTATTTTGTTTCTAATATATCACCTAAGGATCTAACTGCTGTGAGAATATTGTGGTTCTCTTTTGAGATTTTGTAACATTGTTATTCCTTGAATAAGTCCTGTATTTGTCAGGATACTTCTTCTGCCTAAACATTCAACTAACACCTGCAGGTGTGGACTAGCTCTTAACCTTAGTGGTGGCAATATTCCCTATGAGTTTGACAAATCATTTTTATTAGAACTTGTTTCATCAGAGCTCATTTCTATATATGTTATTATTCTGTATCGGAGACGTCCGATTTTATTACATATGCTTTTTTATTTAAATATTTTATAATAAATTGTTATTACTTTGAATATACTGTTGCTTACTATTGTTCACATATAACATTGTCCTTTATCTTTAGCTCTTGTAGCGCTCCTACTTATATTTGGGTTTTAGGATTAGTTAGGAGTCTGATATATCTGCTTGGCGCACATTCTTTTTTGTAACTTTTAGATGGTATCTTACGCTACACAGACTACACAAGATCTACCCCAAAACTGCAGGCAGATGTTGGAGGGGATGTGGTGAACAAGGCACCATCATCCACATCTGGTGGAGTTGCACAGCAATCCACAAATTCTGGAAAGACGTGTCAGCTTCCATGAGCAGAATCCTCAAATCCATAATACCTAACAGACCTGAGACGTTGCTGTTCTTAGGCATCCCCAAACTAAAACCCAGAGCTAAACATACACTGCATACACTCTTGATCCTCATTCTCAATAGTGTAAAAGTTCTAATTGGAAATCAGCCAAGATTTCGGACCAGGTCGATCTGCTCTTACAAATGGAAAGATTCCATTACATTCGAATGGGCAAGGTTGACACAAATGAAATAATGCTGGAGATCTGGAAAAGGGAGAAGCAGAACTCCCCCCCCCCCATCAAAAGACCACTCACACACAGGTCAAGTGGGAAACATACTTATTCTTTTATTTGCATTTCTACTGTCATTCAATTCAAATCTTTGTTTGCATTGGTTCTGCTCGAGATACAATATTGTTAGTATTTTCTCTCAGTTTGAACTGTTACAATGACTGAATCCAAATCCACAGCAACTTCCACAATGCAAGGGACAACAACAATCTTGGAGGCTTCCAATGTCTTTTTTTTCGTATATAAACTGAACCGATAATTTCTGCAAATTGAGAAAGTCAAATTGCATTTTCTGTAAACATTTTTGTATTTACCATTGTAATGCTACAATTCTAACTAAATAAACATTTTGAAAAAAAAAAAGAAAGTGATCAAGATGCATTAAAGTGACAGTAAACACCTTGAGATTTTAAGGTTAAAAAAAAATACAACTGCACTAAGCAGTTTTAAGTAGTTTTAAAGTTAGCGGGATTGTGGTGTTAGAACAAAAACGGCACTGAATATTGTCTTTATATTGAGGTCTATGGGAACTGTGTGTTCCCTGTAAATATATATTTTTATGCTTATATACATATATATTTATGTGTATATACACATATTAACACATATATATGTATATATTCAAATACATATATATTAAGAAAAAGTGCTACTTACCCTCTTCGCTGCACTAGTTTCTCATGCCGTGTCTGACAGCATGAGAACGAGGCTCCCAATGGAGCTTATGGAAGGGCGCGCTAGGAAGCATTGCGCTTAACTTGTAATACCAGTGCACATTAGCGTCTGCTGGCATTATTCAGTGGAGCACTAATATTGCTTTCGCAAAAGCGATATTTAGCGCTCCACTTTTAATCTAGGCCATAATCTTGTATGCTTATTAGCAATAACTAATTTGAAAACGGAAAAAAGTAAATCAATGAATAGGAGCTGTAGAATAAATATATGATTCAGAAAGAACTAAATGTATGAACTGAATATACTATGTCAAATGTAATCCAGCACAAAGGGTAGGCAGGTGTGCACGCCAACAGGTTACTGCAAATATCTGTGGCAATAAGTCCACAATTAAATGAATAGGCAGCACCACCGAAGTATGCAAGAATCTTCCTTTTTATTGTTTCATAAACAGGAGCAGGTATACAAATGACTATGTTCCGGGTCACATACCCTTATCCATGAACTGAATATACTAACATCTTTAGTTATTTACATTATTTTGTTCCCATATACTATTGTGCTATGGACCTCATTGGCATACTAGTGATTTTTGCTGCACAGGGGTCATATAGGATGGGGGGGGATCTCGGGGAATGATGGACCTTGTATTTGAGCTTAATGATTATGTATTCTATAGGGAACCTTTATGGGTTCTAGAGATCATAGAGCTCCTAAGGGGGTCTTTCCTGTTTTATTTGCAGATTCCACACACTATCCTCTGTTAAGCTGAAGTATAAGCATATTTATACAAACTCTTGGTCTTTAGCTCAAGTCATCTATGAGACTATATGAGTCGTAATGTGCTAACACTGTGATATTCTGCTTGGGTCCCTTGATTCCACTTGGTCCAGTTATAGAGCAGGCAACAGAATGTGCTAAGCTCATAGGGCCATGCCTGTCATTGTAGGACAATCCACATAGATCAGTTGCCTTTCACTTGCTATCAGTTAAGCATCTAACTTTTCTCTTCTGGGGCCATATATCAGAAGGACCAGTTATGGCCCTATCAACTTGCTGGTCATCTGATATAGGTGGGGGCAGAAAAGAATTTAACTGTAAATCTTGTTGCTTTTCCATAGTAGTTAGCAGTTCTGAATGTGCTCTAGGCATCTTCATTTTAAAGTAATTGCTTGCTTAGCTGTATGAGAAAAAAATAACAGGTCTTAGCCATTGCAGCATAAGGAAACATTGAAACGAAGCTTGAAACATCATAAATAATTAATTTATTATTCATTTTCCTGATGCAATCATTACCATTGTGTGTGTAGGATAAAGAAATTGGCAGGCTTATTGAAAACAGGTAAATATATGCTGAAACCATGGTAATAAAGAGCCAGTTTGTTAAATAAACATCTACATGACTTCTGTCTTCCATGCAGAAACAGCACAATTCCAAACAAAAACCTTACCCAAGAAAAAAATATATATCTTTGTGCTTGATTTGAGTAGGTCATTGTGAAAAGGGCATTAAAAAAGTCTTAAATCAACATTTCATTCCTCAGAAAAAAGGAAAATGCATATTGTTATTTGACCATCTTGTGAGCATATTTATATGTTATGTACAAAACAGATAACTAAATAAATTATATGACTTTCCAGTTAAAACTTCAGCAAATAGTCGCCTAGATTACGAGTTGTGCGTTAGGAGGTGTACGCTAGCTACGTGTATTTTATTTCCTTTGCGCACTTTTCTTAACGTAGGTATTACGAGTCTCAAAACAACCTCGTAACGCGTCGTGGTAACACAACTACCGCGTTTATTTTATACGCGTAATCACGGCAGAGCTAAACATTCTCCCATAGAGATCAATGATAAATCAAAGAAGCACGCATTTTTCAGCTAACACTCGATCTCGCGAGAAATACGCACTGCTCTGTCATATTACGTATACCACATAATGCACAACAAAAACACAGCTCAAATGTACTAACAACAATCACGCAACATAGCACATACGCATTACACATTCACAATCGGAAAAGAAAAACAATAAACATGATTTACACTAAACAAGGAATACAGAAATACCTTACAATCTTGCAACACGGAACAAAACAACACGAAAAAAGAATTGCACACTCATACACAAACAAAACATTTGCATTCAAGATTATGGAACATTAGTACAAAGAAACATTTACACCACTTCACAAATACGACACCATCACAAATATGGATTTACATTTACAGATAATTTTTGGGGACAATGTTATGCAAAACTATCACTATGACATCATCACATTATACACATTCCACAAATACTAACTCAATATGAGCATGCGCAAATTCACACAACTAATACACATTGCACACATACTAATTACTAACAAAGCACACCTGAACATACTTTACTTGACAAACCGGTACATCATTAAACATTTACATAGGGTATATAAGCACGCCACAAGCATGGCTTCTTTGACTGTGTTGCTTGAGAATTTTTGGAGATTAGAGAGTTATTGGTATTGTGAGATTTAGTGAGTGAGTTAGTTAGTGGTAGTGTGAGAGAGTGAGATAGTTAGTGGTATTGTGAGATTTAGTGAGTTAGTGGTAGTGTGAGATAGTTAGTTAGTGGTAGTGTGAGATTTAGTGAGTTAGTGGTAGTGTGAGATAGTGAGTTAGTTAGTGGTAGTGTGAGATAGTGAGTTAGTGGTAGTGTGAGATAGTGAGAGAGCGGTAGTGAGCGAGAGTTTGTTTGGGTGAGTGTGCAAGTAGTTTTTCTGAATACTTAACACATTTACATGCAAACACATTCAATACATACATACACTTATCAATAACACTACATACACTCCATACCCCATCCCCTCTCATGCTACACTCCATACCCCATTCCCTGTAATCCCATTCCCTTTCATCCCATTCCCTGTAATCCCATATCCCATTCCCTGTAAGCCCATACCCATCCCATAGTTACATTTTGTTTACATATCCTCATTTTAGTCTTTTTATACATTGTTGTCTTTTTAAGAATCCTTACCCTCTTTTATTTATATCCCTTTCACACTTTGAGCACTTTTTTGACCCATTTTTGTTATTTATTTTGACCCCCTTTTATTTGGGCACATTCACTTTTTGTTGGAGTATGTCGGGAGGTTGGGATAGGGGGCAGATTAGCTCGCAGCTATTAGAGCTGATTAGGCAGGAGTTTAAAGAGGAGATTGTAGAGGAGGTTAGGCAGGAGGTTAGGCAGGAGAGGGGGAGGGGGAGAGGGAGAGGAACAGGACAGGAAGGGGGGGAGGATAAGGGGGGAGGAAGGGGGGAGGAAGTGGTGGGTGGACCCGGCCACTTTGTTCAAGATGAACAAGTGGCTGGGTCCAGTGGCGGGCAGCGTAGAGCTTCACAGTCCGGGAAATAGAGGCTCACATCACAGGGGAAAGCCAAGCTGACTAGGGAGGCGAGATATACTATGGAGGAGAAGAAGGCCCTCATAGAGGCTTATATGGAGAGGGCTAGGAGGCTGCAGGCTCAGAAGGTCACCCCTAGGGAGAAGAGGAAGCTATGGCTGGAGATGCCATTAATGCAGAGGGGGTCCAGAACAGGGATGTCAAGTCCATACAGCATCGCTACCGGGACTGCAAAATGGAACTCAAAAGAAAGCTCTCAAGGGAGAACCATTATCTAACAGGGACCGGTGGCGGTCCTGAAATGATTGTGGAGTATTCCCGATGGGAGGAAATGTTGCGTCCCAGCATCTCCGAGGTGGCCATAGTTGGTATCGGAGGAGTCGATACCGGGAACCTGCCACTCTCTTCTGCCGGTAAGCTCATTTAATAATCTCTTTACATCAAAAATAATTAATGTATTTAAGGATATGATTAACGCTATTACACTTTTTTAGACATTATTACGTAAACGCATTCACAATTACCTTGCGAAAGTTGCATTTCACGAAAAGCCATCACATTAGTATCTAGGCTACAGGTTAGGTGTGCATTTAATCAGACTGAAAACAAACACAAAAACACATTCAGATTGACCAGATAGATATCAGAAACACGGTTTGGAAAATGTGGAAATCGTATTGATTGTTGTATATGAAAGTGTATTAATGAGGCTGCCTTTGTAATTCTTTTGTAAGCAAAAGCATTTACATCTTTATTTGGAACTGTTCTAATATCTCGATTTCTTTATTTTTACAATATACAGAGTCTGAGAGTGGTGGAGATGACTCGCCACCTCGGGGAGACATGGAAGACATCCCTCTATTCTCATCCTCGGAAGAAGCCCCCACTGCAGAAGAGATCTCTGCAGCAGCCCCTCCTGCACCAGCAGCCCCTCCTGCACCAGCAGCCCACCGTGCACCAGCAACCCACCGTGCACCAGCAGCCCCTCAGGAGGAGATAGCAGAGGTGCAGATATTAAGAGATTTTCTGGAAGAGATACCTGCCTCCCGGAGGGAAAATGTGGAAAGCAGAATCCAGTTGACAGAAGCAATTAATGACATTCGACAAGACCAAAGAGAGCTTATCCAAGACCAAAGAGACATGCATTCAGATTAGATGCACTCTTCAAGGTCTATTAGAAAAATTGGTAATAAACGTTTGAGATATATTTTATACAAATTGCATTTTTGGAGATTAAAATCATTACTGTTTTGCTTTACTTGACTGTCCCTTTAAATAGGAACATATGCTAACATATACTAATCCTTAGGGATTGTTGGTATATCTACATGTACTTGTTCAAACAAGAAAATATTTGAATAGGATACTAAGCCTGTATGCCATATTTCTATTGACGTGTTAAATAAAGTCTATTTTCTTAAAGATACATTATTGTGTTTTAATTATTTAAGAAAGACATTTAATTTAGAAGGAATCTGGTTTCATGTCCTTTTAAGAGTTACATTAGAAATATATACTCACAGTAATATATTTGGAGATTAACAATGTGGAACTCATACATAGACATGTGCGATTCGGTTCGGTTCGGTTCGATTCGGAAATTCGGAAAATTCGGAAAATTCGGAGATTCGGATCGAACCGAATCGCCGAATTAAAATAGTGCCGAATCTACCGAATAAATCTGAATAACTTCGGATTTATTCGGATTTATTCGGTAGATTCGGATGGCCATGAATTACACTAGTATTGTACAGTATATTAGGTTATATCACTCTGCTATGGGTTACACCTAATGTACAGTACATAATACTAGTCTATTCCCACCTAACACTTACCGAAATTCCGAATTTCCGAACCGAACCGAATCAAACCAAATCCAGCCGAATTTATTCGAGTCCGAATGAATCCGAAACAAATCCAAACCAAATTTATTTGAATCCGAATGAATCCGAAACAAATCGATTCAAATTTTTCCGAATTCCAATCGCTCCGAACCGAAATTCGAAAAAATCAGAATCGATCCGAACCGAACCGAATATTTTCGCCATGCACATGTCTACTCATACATGACACAATACTGAGCATTTACATTAAAGGGACAGTACACACTCATTTTCAGAGAACTGCATGTAATAGACACTACTATAAAGAACAAGATGCCCACATACTGATATAAAAATCCATGATAAAACGGTTTAAAGACTTACTTATAAACTCTCACGTTAGCTATGTTGAAAAGTTAGCTGGAAAGCCCATTGCAAGTGGGAAATAAAACAATCCCCCTTCTTTTGCATATGAAAATACCCTTTACACAAACAGGAGCAAGCTGGAGGAGGTAGCTGATGGTACTCACATCAAACTTTGAGGCTTGGTTAGGAGTCAGAAAATCACAGCAATGGTATTTAAACATAAGCAAAACTAGACATTTAAAAGAAATAAGGAGTATATAAATAGATCATCTACAAAACATATATGCTAAGAATAAATGAGTGTATAATGTCCCTTTAAGAAAAAATAACATGACATAACATCTAGAATAAGTAGGCATCTTATATATTTAGCATATGATAAAGGTCAATGCATATTGATTACTTGATTCAAATACAATAGCGCATCTTTAGGAATTAGATATGTAGAAAATTCAACACAACACAGTAATTTTTTATAAAAATGAAAATATTGTTGACAAACATATTAAACAAGATGGACTATATTCATGGATTTGCACTTGCCTCAGAATATATTATGCATGAAAACATATTGCCTTCATTTGTTTCTTCAACGAGACAGCCATCAAAAGAGATTTGTGTGTTCTTTATCAGCTGTGGTTCAACAATGTACATGATTGACACAATCCATACTTGCCATGGTTTTAAACTTGGCTTCTCATTCGCAAATGTGGTTTACGTGCAAAATCAAATATTGTGGGACTACGTAAGCCAATCAGACGGATTTAACACCTTGGCATGTGGCGTCTTAAGCAGCATGGCGCATCCGAGATTGCGTAAAAACGTCAGCCAATCCAAGGCGCATCCGAGGTTGCGTAAAAACGGCAGCCAATCCAAGGCGCCAATCCTTGAAATTTTACAGCTTGGCATGTGATGTCTTAACTAACATGGCGCATCTGAGATCGCATAAAAACGTCAGCCAATCCAAGGCGCATCCGAGGTTGCGTAAAACGTCAGCCAATCCTTGAAATTTTGCAACTTGGCATGTGATGTCTTAACCTACATGGCACATCCGATATCGCGTAAAAACGTCAGCCATTACTTGGACTCCTTTTACAGCTTTGCATGTCAATAAGAAACGTATTTATATTTTAAAAACTCGTATGTGCTATATTGTTATCTATGAATGTCACGCTAGATAACGTAATACTGTGATATATGAAATAGAATCCATTCTTGGTAACAAGGATATATTTCATTAGAATAAAAGGATTATTAACTATTTATGAAGCAGCAGGGTTTAAATGGACATAAAAAACGCATTTTATGTTCCACGATTATGTACGAGATTGAAATTTGAACCACTTTTTAAAATTAAAGTATATTATTTAAATTTGCTTCTTTTTCTTGTTATCTTTTGATGAAATGTGTTTAGAGGTAATCTCAAGAGCAGAAAAATAAGATGTTCTAACTGCTGATTGGTGGCTACATATATATACCGATTGTCATTGGTTCACCTATGTGTTCATTTAGAGACCAGTAGTGCCCTGCTGCTCCTTAAACCAATGATACAAAAAAACTTAAGAAAATGTTATAAGTTATGTAAATAAAAATTCTAAATAATCGTATGTTAGACATAAATGAGAAATAATGCTACGAGATACGTTATGAAAATAGGGATTGGTTATACATTATATGTTAACTATAGCTATGGTGTCCATCTTTATGCTTTAAAAAGGGACACATGAGAAATACATACGTCAGGGATGTTTTCAGATATGTTTGAAGATTTATTTTGAATAAGAATAATGACACATGTATTTATCATATGTGTCACTTGTTCAAGTTGAAATATGGCCAGCCTACCTTATAGCAATATCTCGTTGGATAATTAAAGAGAAACAATAATAAGAGAAAGATATTAATCAGCTTAAATATGCACATTACACACAGTGATTGCTTTTGTTAGACTACTACAGTAAGATATAAGTGAAATTGGAATACATGTGCTGTCAATATTCAAAAATAGTCTTTTAAAAAATTAATATATGTCTATGTTGATGTCAAAAACATTTATAAATGCCTATCCATTCATAAAGAATTGTGGTCAGCATCACTTAAAGGGACATGAAATACAAACAATTAAGTTCAGGATTCAAAAAGAGGATACTATTGCCATCAAATTCATAATTTACATCGATTATCTCAGTTTAATAAACTTGGGATCATTTGTTAAAGGTGCATCAATTCACAAATTATTTAGAAATGAACACATGGATGAGCCAACAACAACCAATATATATATATATATATATATATATATATATATATATATATATATATATATATATATATATATATATATACACAAACAACAATCATCATCTAGAACCTCACTTCTCTGATAATCATGATCTTGCAAAGATAAACCTTTCTCCAAAGTATATCAAGAAAATGAAGCATATTAAATAAGAGATTTAAATAATATATTTATTGAAAAATTGATTATATATCTGATTCATGTAAGACCATTTTTTGGTTTCATGTCCCTTTAAGGATTAACCACATAAAATATAGATTTTAATCAGGGACATGAATAAAGAGGACAAATAATATCTTAATGACATTTATTTGATTATGATGTCCTAAAACAGTAAGAAATAAGATAACGTTACAAAAAGTCATATTGATAAATCAGCCCCATTGGAGCCATCTGACAAGGTGAAAGAGTGCATCACAGTCCTTGGAGGGAGTTGACAAGGGCCAACACAGCCCCATTGGAGCCATCTGACAAGGTAAGAGTGCATCACAGTCCTTGGAGGGAGTTGACAAGGGCCAACACAGCCCCATTGGAGCCATCTGACAAGGTGAAAGAGTGCATCACAGTCCTTGGAGGGAGTTGACAAGGGCCAACACAGCCCCATTGGAGCCATCTGACAAGGTGAAAGAGTGCATCACAGTCCTTGGAGGGAGTTGACAAGGGCCAACACAGCCCCATTGGAGCCATTTGACAAGGTGCCATAGTGCATCACAGTCCTTGGAGGGAGTTGGCAAGGGCCAACACAGCCCCATTGGAGCCATCTGACAAGGTAAAAGAGTGCATCACAGTCCTTGGATGGAGTTGACAAGGGACAACACAGCCCCATTGGAGCCATCTGACAAGGTAAAAGAGTGCATCACAGTCCTTGGATGGAGTTGACAAGGGACAACACAGCCCCATTGGAGCCATCTGACAAGGTGAAAGAGTGCATCACAGTCTTTGGATGGAGTTGACAAGGGCCAACACAGCCCCATTGGAGCCATCTGACAAGGTTAAAGAGTGCATCACAGTCCTTGGAGGGAGTTGACAAGGGCCAACACAGCCCCACTGGAGCCATTTGACAAGGTGCCATAGTGAAACACAGTCCTCAGAGGGAGTTGACAAGGGCCAACACAGCCCCATTGAAGCCATATGACAAGGTGAAAGAGTGCATCACAGTCCTTGGAAGGATTGACAAGGGCCAACACAGCCCCATTGGAGTCATTTGACAAGGTGCCATAGTGCATCACAGTCCTTGGAAGGAGTTGACAAGGGCCAACAGAGACCCATTGGAGCCATTTGACAAGGTGCCATAGTGCATCACAGTCCTTGGAGGGAGTTGACAAGGGCCAACACAGACCCATTGGAGCCACCTGACAAGGTGAAAGAGTGCAACAGGCACAACAAAAAAAATGAAAAAGGCCAAATGGCAACAAGAACTAGAACAAAGGTAACATGTGGATGGAAGATTCGTATCTGCGCCCTCGGAGCATCTCTGGATCCTCCACTTATGGGGCATCAGCATCACCCTCATCGTCCTGTGCATTTCCAGCAGTGGATTCATGCATTGACTCTAAATGCATCATACGTTGTAGAGTCAAGCGCTGAATCCATAGCTGGGCATGCATGGTTTCATGCATCCTTCCCAGAAACAGACTGTTCCTCTGCATGGTCTGCTCTATACGTGCTAGAGCCTCTAGCGTTAACCATGCTGAGTCACAACCTAAAATAAAGAAAATAATGAAAAATTATTGATAATTACAGAACATAATAAAAAGAGAGCAAAGAAACATTGTAATAATAAAGACAAATCATTATTATAATTAAATATTCTATATAGAAGATTTACACATTAAATATGTTCTTCATACATAAACCATTAAAGGGACAGTTTACTAAAAAATGTTCTCCCCTTTAATTGGTTCACAATGATACACTTTACCTGCTTGAGTGTATTAACTTGTTTATAAGTATTTATATTGTCCTTACATTGGCATTTGAAATAGTTTATTTAGCCTGTGGTATCCACACCTATCCTTAAACCGCTGTAAACACAGCAAGCAGAAGAAATTACACTCCCAGTGGGTTATAGAAGAGATAAGGTACTAAAAAGTTATTTTTCTATTGTTCTATCCAAGTAGTGGTGATTGGTATATGGAGTGATATGAGATAAACTATGTTATAATGTGTATTTCGAATGATACTTACATCTGTGGCTGGGAAGGACAATCCGACACCCAGGACAATGAAGGTGGGGACTGGGGGGAAAGTCTGGCTGGGGAGTGAAGGGGGGAGGGATGGGATTGGGCTGCCGCTCTAGGGTACAGCAGGAGTCAGGGGCCTGGTGAGTTGGGGGCTGGGCAGGTGGGGGAGCTGTACAGGCAGAAATACGGGGAGAGCGGCGAGTGGGGTCAAAGAGGCATTTTTTGGGAGGGACAGGACAGGAGGAATGGGAAGGGCAGGGAGTGGCTTCTGTCTGGGGAGGGGCTTCTGCCTGGGGAGGGGCTTCTGTCTGGGGAGGGGCCTGGGGAGGGGCAGGAGGCTGATGCCCAGAAGTTATTGATTGATTGGACTCAAATATAATTACTTTGAAGATTTCATTGATCCTTTCAACTCTGAATCTTTCCTGTTATTTTTCATGTAACATTTCATAAATACATTACAAATCATATTTATCAAAAGCAACATTATGTGCAAATATTTAGGATTTGATAATATATTTATCCTTTGGATAATATTTTGGTATGCATGTATGCATTTGATATTGAAATGCAATAGAGTTCTGTTAGACACATTCCCGTGTATTGATTTCTGAAAATTCAAAATTTGAATAATATGGTAGTGTGTAATATTCTGAAATTGAAATGTCCACTCCACCTAACCTTTTAAACCAGGTACACACTGATTGACATATATATTTCGGGCATTGCCTTTGTAATCTTTAATGTTCTAATTTAAAGCTTGATGCTTCAATCAATTACTCTTCAAAATATATACACAGTAGATACTACCATTCATATCATCTATTAATAATATAATCTTCTCTATCATCTGATTCAATTTTCAGATTAATGTTGTGAATCTCTCTTTTACATTAGGATTAAATGTATGTCATCACAATATTAAGAGACATTTATCAATGCATGCTTTAATTTTGTGGAATATTAATATTAAATGGACAGTCTACACATAAATATAATAAAAATATATTAACATCTCATACATCATGAAATCAAATCAAAGCATTTAAACATGATTATGTTTTATGTATACTTAGAAGTGGTTTTGATTTTATAAACAATGATGACATAAGGATATGGTCTGCATATAGGCACTCAGATGAATAGCAATGACTGTCTGTACAATCAGAAGATGATTATTGTGGTTTTGTATGGAATATGCATGTGACATCATGATGTCATTAATGACAAATCATACATAAATGAAAGAAAAAGAAAAACATATGTTCATGCAGCATGATATAGAAAGGGGGGCAGTAGTGTATTGTAAAAATAATGGAATAATAATTTTTAAAGTGCCAAAGCTGTAGACTTTGTTTTTCTTCCAGAGAATGTTTTAAAATCAATAATACATGTTTGATACATGTTATATATATTTGACGTACCATCAGACTCCAAGGGAGCCACTTCCTCCTCCATCCCACATGTTACATCAATCTCTGTAAAACATAATATGTTGTGTACACATTAAAAACAAATATTCTAACATATGCTACTGTTGCTCAAGGACACATATCAATGTTGCATTAAAGATGTACTGAACCAAAGTTAGGAATTACATCATTTTGATGGAGCATACAAATGAAATTAGATTTGTAATTCTTGATGAGTAATAATTACATTTTAGTGTCTGTATTTTAAAAAATTTCTCAAAAGCTGAGTACATGGAACATTTAAGAGTTCTCATGTGTGTATCACTTGATGATTGTTGTCTAAATTTATACTAAAAAGAAACATATGCTATCCATGTTCTGAAGCACAAAGGTGTAGACTAAGAAGCTTTGAGATCTTAATTTAAAAAAAAAAATAGATATATAATCAGAGGAGTAAATTATATGTTTTATTTAAATGGAATGCTTCATCAGAATCATGATCATAATATTTATTAAAAATACACCTTCAATGACATATGAATGATTCAATGGATTACCTGAAGCCTGCAAAGGCAGGTCACCATCGGTGCTGGATCCCTCTGGGCTCCCCACAACAACTACATCTATTAATGATATAGATATATATTAGTGAACACAGTTTGGACATCACTAAATCCCATCAGTATAGAATATTCAAAATAATATACTTAGAAATGTGAAGAATAGAGCACTAATATGAGCAATAAATGCACAAGTTAATCAAGGTGATTCTAAAGAAAATGATGTTGTTCACATATGTTTAATTTCTTACTATATTAGACAGACAATTCATCTCATATGATTCTGTGGCATATCTAAATATACCTATTGATCAATGTTTTTAAAATAATACACACATACAACACTTTGAATAACAACTAGTGACAAATCGAATCAAAGCCATGTGGCACATAGATCCATTTGTGCAATGTACAGTAATCTTTTTTAGGACACAACACATATTGATCACAATGCAAAACAGAAGTTATTTGTAAAAATATGTCATCATGGTGCTGTTAGAGTATGCTTATATCTATAAAGTAAGTCCAAGAGTAAATATGTGATTTAGATATCAATATTGTTTCATCAAAACAATGTAAGGATGAATGAAGATATTTATTATTAAAGGGACACTGACCACAATTTTTTAATTCATTGATTCAAATAGAACATGCAATTTTAAGCAAATTTAACATTTACTCCTATTATAATTTTGTCTGGGTTCTCTTGCTTTATTTATTTTAAAAATAAGGCAGCTAAGCAATATTTTTGTTCAGAAACTATTGGTCGTTGGATGTATCCACCAATCAGCAAGAACAACCCAGGTTGTTCCCAAAAAATGGACCTTCATCTAATCTTACATTCTTGCGTTTCAAATAAAGATACCAAGAGAATAACGAAAATATGATTATAGGAGTAAATGAGAAAGTTTATTAATATTGCATGCTCTAACTGAATGACAAAAGAAAAATTTTGTGTTCAGTGTCCCTTTAATATTAAAATAACTTTATTTGACACTGTCGCTGTTAATGAATTGTCTAGTTCATATGTTGATGTAATGAATGGGATGGAGCATGCAATTACAATCAAATATGTAATTTAAGGATATCATCAAGATTCTTTCATTATCCTTCTCTCTTAAAGGGACATGAAACTCAAAATGTGTAATTGTATTAATTTTCATTTTTCAAATCCAGCCTGTGATTTAAAAAAACCTTTCAAATAGACTTATTTTTGTCTATTTTTCTTCATTGTCTTTTCATTGTCATATCTTTTTTTAAAGGAGCAACTATGTACTACCGTTATCTGAAGACATGAGTTGAACCAATGAAAATAGGCAATTTTCTGCATCAAACAATCAGCTGGTTACTCCCAGTAATGCATTGCTGATCCTGAGCCTACCTAGATATGATTTTCTAATAAGGATAACAATAGACTGAAGCAATTTATATACTCAAATCAAATTTGAAATTTGTGATAAATCACGTGTCTAAATCCTAAAAGTGAAATGTTTGTTTTCATGTCCCTTTAATGATAATAATAAAAAAAAACATATGAGATGTATATTTTTCTAATCTGCACATATGCAAAAATGTGTTAGTGTTGTCTAAATGTATCCAAAAAATGTCAAGCACTACACAGGAGCAGAATATAAAATGGCCAGGAACCTAAGATTACATTAAAATGAAGATATCAGGACTTCCGGTTGGGGGTGGAGTATTTCTGCAGCATGCTCTGTGTCGGCGTCTGAACCGACGGCTTGTGATTCACTCCCCCACTAACTGCCAACAATAGCCCTGAACTTGGAAAGGGTTTTGAGTGATTGGCCCTAGGCATGGTGTCGGCTGCCTGTTGAGTTGGAAGTCTAACTGGCCAAATTGGCCGGCGGTTATTCCGCCATTCATTTTAAACTTTCCCCACCTGTAGACGCTCGAGGAAGGATTTTTCCGCTGCATCGGAGGCCAGGAACCGTCTTGCTGTCTGCCCAACGCAATATCTGGTGTTCCTGGGCTCCTGTATGGAGACGCTGCTGAGGCTGGAGCGTTGGATACATGGAGGGATCCGAGTGTCTCAACCCAACGGCACAGCGTAGAGATACCAGGAAGTGGCATAGAGGCTGCGGATTGGCTGGGTGTAGGAGTACACTATAGCCGCAGAGCAAGACGGAGGCCATTGAAGATATGGGCATGGAGAGCGTAGCCTGAAGTTCCAGCACAAGTTACCTATGGGTGTCTTAAAGGCAGAAAAGGAGACAATAATAAAAAAAAAACGCATTCCCTTTTTTTATACTTCTTATCGGAAGTGTCAGACTGTCATATAAGGGAAGCGTGCAGGGGAGTATAAGACTCCTATATACCCATTTTAAGAAAGCAAGAAAAGAAATATCATTTAACAAGGGTGGACTATCTGAAATGATTGAGTAATACTTGATGAACTGGTTATAAGCCTTGAAAAGGAGCTATAAATCTGCTGTTCTTTGTTAAAAGATCAAAACACAAGTCGTTTTTTATAAAAAAAAAAGATAAAGATTTATTACTAGAATACTATTATAGCCCTTTTTAGTTTGCAAGTTTCTACTATATTCTGGTATTCTGGCTCTATTTTCTTCAAAATTATATCATGTTGATTTTTGGCTTTATGCTATGTTGAAATTGAACCACCATTTTGTCAGGCTTTACCTGTAGGGGCCTGCATTCTATATAAAATTGGCTTCTTTGTTTTTTGTTTTCCTGTATATATATATATATATATATATATATATATATATATATATATATATATATATATATATATGTTAAAAGGATAAGCTAGTTGAATTAACTATACTCTATATCACAAAGATGATTTTGATATTTATAACCTCTGTGGCATTTAATAGTTGATCCTATCCTGTGTTGTTCTCGCTTTAACACATGAACAAAGATTAATTTTGAAGGTAACATATGACGGCTGAGAGATAGCTTAGTATGCTATGTGTTTAGTACCTGTTTAGGCAGGACAAGGTTATTTAAGGCTACAAACTAATTGTCTGAGTGGTATCAGTGAGTACATATATCTCAGGCTCTTTTCACTATTTAAACCTCACATATATTTTTTTTATAAAAAAAAAAAAAAAGACACAGAAGGGGATAAAGGAAGGGTCCCACATAGGTATTTTTAGATTAAATATTTTTTGCATGGTTGAAACTATCCAGTGTTAAATCTGGTATTGGGTGTAGGTATTGATTTTATGCATGTTATTTAATGGAAAAATTCATCACTCAGGTGAAATCTAATTCACCCAAAATGCCTGTGAAATACAAAAATAAGAAAAACAAGATAATTGACACTAGTACAGATAGCTTAAATGAACCCACTGGGATCTCAGCGGATGCTCAAGTTTTGATATCTAAACTCACAGAAATGTTTACTCCTCAATTTGAGGTAATAAAAAAAGAATTAGGCTCTATCTCCACTGAAATAGTTACATTGTCCACTGAAGTTAGACAGTTTTCTACTAGACTGTCAGAGGCAGAAAGTAGAATTTCTGACCTGGAAGATCAGATTAATATACATGGAAATATAATTCAAAACCAAGATTCTAAAATTAAAAATATGCAGTTACGCCTGGAGGACCTTGAGGATCGCTCCAGGCACAATAATATTAGACTAGTTGGCCTCCCAGAATTACCAGAGTATGACGACTTAATAAAATTTACCTCCATCACATTACCTCAAGCGTTAGGGATGCCATTACAGCTATTACCGCTTGTGATTGAGAGGGCACATAGGTTGGGCCCTAAGAAATCTTTTTCAGATGGAGCTATAAAAATTAGAATGTGTATATTTAAACTTTTAAAATTCCAAGACAAAGTAGAACTATTGAAATTATTTAAAAAAGCTGCCCCCCCCTGTATTTGGTAATAATAGGATCTTATTGTTTCAAGATTTGTCCAGTGAGACCTCCTCTAAAAGAAGATTAATGGCCCCATATTGTACACGACTAATCAATAAAGGGGTAAAAGCTTGTCTGGTTTATCCAGCACGAATTATAGTGGAAGATAAGGGTGCCAGGCTTTTTTTCAATGACGTTATGGAAGTCAAAGAATATATAGGTGCTGAATAATTCTATAGACGATAATATAAGGGCTCCGCTTTTTTTTTCTCTTTTTTCTCAAGACTCCTAGAAGGAAGGATAGGGACACAGTGCCAGAAAATGTTAGATAAGTAGATAATATGCATTCTTTGATATCTCTGCTGGTGGGGTTCGGGGTGTTTTTTTTTTTTCCTCTCTCTCTGTGCCCCTCTCTATCTCTCCTCCCCTCTCGGATCTTTTTATATAGCTAGGTTCAATTGTACATATCTATAGCATGATTTTAAATGATGGAGGGAATTAGGATGTTATCATGGAACATTGGAGGAATATCTTCTCCTATCAAGCACAAATTAATAATTAAAACTTTAGCTAAATATAAACCAGATGTGCTTCTGCTTCAGGAGACACATCTTAATGAACAAGAAGCAGCTAAACTGAGGATAAAATGGGTGGGGGAAGTTATTTCCACCTCTGGGGTCTATAGAAAATGTGGGGTAGCTATTCTCCTACATAAAGAGTTGGAGACGGAGTATAAAATCATTAAGGTAGAATTAGATCCTGCAGCAAGATACATCCTTCTTCAAGTTCAAATAAAAAATAAAAAAAAATGTTTATGTAATATATATGCCCCAAATAAATTCTCTATAGAATTTTGGGAGAAAATTAAAACGAAACTATTTCCTTTTATTAGTGAGAATTTAATAGTAGGTAGAGATTTTAACGCAACACTTTGTCCATTGCTGGATAGATTTTCTAATAAAAATAGATCAGAATATAATAAAAATGCAAAGTATTTAAAACAATTTTGTTCAAATTTAAAACTGGTCGATATATGGCGAGTCAAAAACCCTGATATGCAGTCATGTTCATGTGAATCCAAAGCCCATAGAACTTTTTCTAGAATAGGTTTATTTTTAACTATGGAGTCATTATCTATTCAGAAACTAGAGATAGAGATGGGAGAAATTATGGTATCAGACCATGCGATTATCTCTTTGTTTTTCCCTATATTTAATAAAGACAGAATGCAAACACCTTGCTTCTCTTTCCCTCGATACCTATATACCAATCCTAAATTTGTTAATTGGCTAAAATCTAAATGGCAGGAATATTATTCTTATAATCTGAATTATCTTAATAAACCTGAAACTTTCTGGGAAGCTTTTAAAGCTGTGCTGCGGGGTGAAATACAAGCATATATAAGTATAAGAAAGAAAAAGAGCAGAGCATTGGAAGCTCAACTTGCTAATCAGGTTAGGAATTCATATAGAAAATATTATTCAAATATCTAGAAAGTAGGAAGGAGAGAGATCTTTTTTTAAAACAAAAGCTACTAGAGGAAGAATCAAAAGCAAACCTGCATTTTAGAGGATTTCATGGCTGTTCAGCAAAATACCTTGCCAGATTTACTAAAGCTAGAAAGAAGAAAAATATTATCCTTGCTATTCAAACCAGCAATGGTCGATTTATGGAGACTAAAGAAATTGTGGAGGCCTTCTTTGCTGATTAAAGAAAGATAAAATTCAGAAGATCCGGCCTCATATAGGCCGATCTCGGTGCTAAATATAGATTACAAGATACTAATGGCTATTATCTCTTTAAGAGTTTCTTCATTTTTGCACAAACTCATTCACCCAGATCAGACAGGGTTCATGGTAGCTAGAAACTCTGCAAAAAATATTCGTAAACTTATTAATTTTTTGGACTATGCGTGGAATGTAGATCAAGGTAGAAAAAAGCCTCTCTGGCAAGATGTGGCTATCCTTTCCTTAGACGCAGTTAAAGCATTTGATTTGATTGTTTGGGACTATTTATTTAAGGCTTTAGATAATTTCGGGTTCCAAGGAAACTTTGTCCAATTTATACATAGATTATATCAAAAACCAATATCCTTTTTACTTATTAACGGGACTTTATCTTCCAAAATAATATTACAGAGAGGCACTAGACAAGGGTTCCCTCTGTCTCCCTTACTGTTTAACATTGCTCTTGAGCCTTTAGCAGTACGATTTAGAGATATACTAATAGGGGTGCCGTTTGTCTCTCAGCGACTTAAAACATTGTTATATGCAGATGATGTTTTGGTGTTCCTAGTTAATATTCAGCAGTCAATACTGGTTATTTTGCAATCTTTTGAAGAATTTAGTTCTTTTTCAGGCTACAAGATTAACCTAGAGAAGAGCGAATTAATGTGTGTAGGTAACACTCCTTTAGTATTACCTAACCTCCCGTTTAAAGTGGTAGAATCTATTAAATATCTGGTTTTGGTTTCGCATAAAAACCCTAAGCATTGTTATAAATCCAATTTTGAGGCATTGTTTCAAAAGATCGGATTGGATCTGCAATTGTGGGCAGCGTTTCCGCTGTCTATTACAGCAAGGGTTAATCTAATTAAATCAATTATCTTTCCCCGTCTTTTGTATCCTCTCCAGAACCTCCCATTATTTATATTGAATAGAGATCTGAAGAAGATCTATGCACAATTTTCTAAATGTATCTGGAATAATAAAAAACCCTGAATTGCTCTTTCAAGATTAATGAAAAATCCTGAATCTGCCGGATTGGCACTACCTAATCTTAAATTATATAACCTGGCTGCAATGGTCAAAACGGTGATAGATTGGCTCGCTGGAACCAATATAGTATCATCAAAAGACATAGAAAGATGTTTAATTACACCGTTCTCTTTAAAGGCTATTCTGCACTCCCCGGTACGGAAGTTGCCTCCGAATGTTACCTGTCTTATCTCAATCAAGAACATAGTTCTAGTCTGGCAGAAATTCTGCGCAAGTTTAGATATTGATTTCACATTTTCTGAGTTTTTACTGATAACAAGTAATCCAAGTTTTTTGCCAGGCTTAAATCCGAAAGTATTTAAAGATTGGACTGAAAGGGTTTATATTCTGTAAAACATCTGCTTGACGGAAACCATCAGATTTTCACAGCTGAAATTATATTTAATAAGTATGAGCTACCTAGGTCTAACTTATTCGCTTATTTTCAAATTCGTCACTTTATCTTGTCACAAAATTTTTTCCCTGCCTCAATCGCATGGTCTGATATTAAGTTATATATACAAAAATTTACATCAGGGGATACCTCGATCTCGCTTATGTACGATATTATGTTAACTAAACAGAGTCTACTTTGTTTGGAAAACATTTGTAATTGCTGGTTACTGGTAATTCCTTCAGTAGATCATGAAAGAATTAAACAGAGTTTTGATTCACTCTGTAAATGTAAAGTTCCTATGAGCTGGAAGGAATCACATACGAAACTGATCAATAATTATTATCTATCCCCATATAAAAAAAAAATATATATATATATATATATATATATATATATATCAAGGTTCTATATAACAATGTCTAGTGCTTGTCATCGCTGTTCAAATGATAAGGCAGATATACTCCATATGTTCTGGACATGCCCTAAAGTCAGACAATTGTGGTTGAAAATTATTTTTTGGTTTAATAAATTGTATAAAACGACAATAGGGCTGTCAGCAGAGGATAGCATTTTTTTAATTTCCCCACAAGATTCTAATAACAATATTTCAATAAATAGTTTATATACCATTATCCTTACAGTTAGATATTGTATACTTAAGAATTGGAAAGCCAATCGGGCGCCGGGGGTGAATATGGTCCTTAAAGATGTTCAAGATCAAATTGTGTTTGAATCATATCACCTCCAGGACACCTCAGAGAAAAGGAATAAGAACTTTTTGTGGAGCTGAACACCAGTTATTTTAACTTATCCAAGACCACTTCGAAAACTGATTCTTTCTCCATTTTTACTATATGTTAGTTTTGCGGAATTGACCCTATTAAATGTTTTTCCGCAGACTTGGAATGCTAATTTTGGAGAAATCCACTAAGAAGAGATGCGTGGGGGGGGGGGGAGGGGAGGGAGGAGAGAGAGAGAGATTCACCTGTTCGGTTCCTTTTTTTTTTTTAATTCCAGGTGATGTAAACCAAAATATATGATTTTAAATCCTACAGTAGAATTATTCTTCAAAGGTATAAGGTATAGGTGAAGACCGGGAGCTGCGTCTCCCTTGAATCTCATTGTTATTATGGAAGCTGCGTCTTCACAAATTTATGTTTGTATTTTTATGTCTGATTTAGTTGTTCTCTTTTTATTTTGTGTGGAAAACAATAAAAAAAATATATTAAAAAAAAAGAAATGAAGATATCAAGAATAGAAGGGATATCTTTGATTCGTGATTCTTATTTTAAAATAACAAGAAAAGAGAATTAGAGTATCCATATAAATATTGATCAATGTGAATATATTATGTAATGTTATGTCCAGGTTTGTAAGACAAAGGTAAATTAAAATGAGACATACCATGCTGTGACGAACCCTGGCTTGAGGTTCCAGCACCAGCATCCATATCTGTAAAATATTCAATGAGAATTGGATATCATTAATACAAATCAGGCCATGGACACAAACAATCTGATTTTTAAATTCTAATTTACAAAGTACAAATCTATTTGTATTCACATGAGTTCATTGTTTCCTCAATTAATGTCTAAATAAAGAGATCATGCATTATTTTCATTATCTTTTATGTTGTTGACTGTAGCTTTAATTCATTTTTTGTCTTCTTGCATTGTCATCAATTGATATAGATAGTTCATTTTTTATTTTGATCTTGCTAGTATAGCTTTTATAATGTAGAAGATTGTAAATAAGGATACTGTATTCTTCCCATATATACTAATTAACTTATACATTTGACCAACATGTCTATAGCAATGCCACTGTTACAGCAAACACATGTTCACGTGTGTGCGCAATTCTATCTTTCGTGATCATTGCGCAATGATTCAAAGCGGAATTGTTCAAAGCGGAATTGCGCATTCGTGATTTGACCAACATGTCTAAAGCGATGCCAGTTACAGCAAACACATGTTCACGTGTGTGCGCAATTCTATCTTTCGTGATCATTGCGCAATGATTCAAAGCGGAATTTCGCATCCGTGATTTGACCAACATGTCTAAAGCGATGCCAGTTACAGCAAACACATGTTCACATGGGTGCGCAATTCTATCTTTCGTGATCATTGCGCAATGATTCAAAGCGGAATTGCGCATTTGTGATTTGACCAACATGTCTAAAGCAATGCCAGTTACAGCAAACACATGTTCACCTGTGTGCGCAATTCTATCTTTCGTGATCATTGTGCAATGATTCAAAGCGGAATTGCGCATCCGTGATTCAGAATTGATTTGGATATAGTAGTGTGATGAGTATCATTTATAAAGACTTCAAATATATTTGCAATTGGGTGTATTACGAATATTTGTTAATATTGAATGATAACAATTACTATTTATAACTGGGGTATGATTCAATAGTCAATGTATGAAATGGCGGATGATAGGGATTTCACGGATGCGCAATACCATTTTCACTCTGTGACGCATATTCTGGAGAGTGCAAGAAACATCATTCCTATTTCATGTGTGACGAATCTAAATTCAGATATCTAAACATCATATGTAGCATATGTTGTGAGATCTATATAGGTTGAATATATGACTATATACACATTTCTTAAAAATCTATTCAAATATTAATATATTATATGAAGTCGGATATTTATCCTGGTTCAGATTCTCCCTGGCCACCGGACGGAGAAGCAGCTGCACTGGCCCCCAGGTCAGGACTTTCAGATCCAGCAGCTGGGTGGGAAGAAGAAGAAGCCGAGGAGCGAGATGAACTTAATCTGCGGGGGACCCGGAGATTGAGGAGGTCGCATAAAGTCACCTCATAAGTGAGTAGGTACAGTTTCCGTGGGGATGGAATTTTCTTTCCATCCCTCCGACGGGCTTGTACCCACTCCCTTATGTGGTTGACTATTTTGCTGAGACCCAACCTCATATCCCTAAACCTCCGCATGATTTGATCCGTGGTCCTCTGGATGCCACACACCAAATTAACATCATTGGTGATAGACCCCCAGAGGGCCTTCTTAATGCTCTGCTTCGTCAACTTCTTCTTGTTCCCAAACAGCTGCGGATAGAAGTCCTCGACGGCGTTGACCAGTGCTGCACTCTGCGGCTTGGTGAACCTGGGAGACGTCATGCCTGCCGAGTTGAAGATTAAATATAATATATATATACTGTATATTAATAGACCAGCAGGCATTAGAGAACTGACAAAAATGGCAATCTCGTGTTTCCCACGCTATATTTCTGAAATGCGTAATTTCTGGTTTTAATGGCCGGAACTTGGATAATCTGTATATAAATGTTAAAATACACGTTTGTTCATTATTAGCAAATAAACCTTGAGCTTGTATTTGTCTGAACTGCTCACATATGTTATTGTGCAATGGCGTCTTTATTTTTAGGTTGAAATAATTTTTATTAGTTTTCAAGTAATTAACATCATAAAATGTACAACAACATTGACATGTAAAGTATAGTTTACAAAATATCTGTCTGAGTTGGCTCCTATACACTTTTGTCCTGCCATATAGCTGATGGAGCACTAAGGCATGCTCGATAATTAAATCCAGAAAATCCTGGGGCTCTGGAGGTCCAATCTCAATAAGTTGTTGTCTTCTGTGGTCAATTTACTCTTTGCTGTCTAGCATATATGACCACCAAAGTAGATATTTAAACTTGAGAACCCAAAAGTAAAAATCAACATAACAGAAACCTGTAACCAATGTATATGTCTTAGCCTATACATTTTGCCTATCTTTGACACAAAACTTATAGCTTGTAAACAAGAAGGAAAAAAGGTAAGGTCAGTAACAATATCTCAAAAAAGAAATAAGAAAAAAAAAGAGGGCATTCCCCCACAGGAGATCATTATTAGAATCTATTTTTAAAGTGACATTACACCCAAATATTTTCTTAAAATGATCCGGAGAGAGAATACATTTTTATAATTTAAAATGTAACTATCAATTTAGATTATTCTTTAGATATCCTTAACAGAAGAAATTGAAATGCACATGGTTGAGCCAATCACACAAGGCATCCACCAATCTTCAGCTACTAAGCATATCTAGATATGGTTGTAAAGGAAATAATATCAAAAGAATGAATTAAAATCGATGATAGAATTAAATTTTAATGTTTAAAATTATATTTTATTTATGAATCCAGAAAGAAATGCTTTTGAATTACCGTCCCTTTCATGACCTAATATGCAATCTTGAACTTGATCTAAATACATCTGTCTAAACATTGTAAATATGCATTGTTGGCCACCAACAAATAAGTAGATATTACCCAGTAATGCTTTGCTGATCATAAACCTATGCACCTCCCTTTCTCAAACTTAGTATAACATGGAAATAAAGCATATTTGTATTAGCTTCTGTATTGTTTGCCCCACTTTGAATTAAATATCTTCAAATGGCTGTATTTAGACAGCTTTAACTTAAAGGGACATTAAGCTATATGTTCTTTACTGATTTAGATGGATAATACAATGTTAAAACAACATCATATTTAGTTTGATTATCTCATTAGCTTTTTTCGGAAGATATTCTTGCCTGAAAACCATATCTAGATAGGCTCTGTTGCTGCTGATTGGTGGTTGCACATAGATGCCTTATGTCATTGTCTAACCCATGTGCATTGCTATTTCTTTAACAAAGGATATCAAAAGACTGAATATAATTAGATAATAGAATTACATTTAAATGTGGTTTTAAAAGATGATATGTATTATCTCTGAATCACTAAATTATTTTTTTTTAAATGTCCCTTTAAGGACAAAACCATTAGGAATATGTGGAGTTAACATTGTAGAAGTAAACTAAAGGGGAATGAAAATACCTATAGATATGTGATATCTATCCAACAGGTAAGGAGTATAATTGCTAGAAACTATCTTGGGATATGTCTATAGACCCTTCAAATGACTCCACTAGAGCTGAAAAGTAATCAATATGGCATAAAATAACTAGCTTGGTATAAATGTGAAATTAACTTCCTTTTTTTGACAGATAATTTCAAACATATTAAGTAAAAAATAATATAAGGCGGATAACCTATATTTAGTGTAATAATGTTTTTGGATACCTAAGCAAGATTACAGAGATTAAAATGTAAATCTAACATTCAACTACACTGTAACTTTAATGTAAGTTAAACACTTTCCTTTCTTAGAAGTGAAATGAACAAAGTTGTTCTGTATAATTTAGACTACATATCCTCGTCATAAGCATTTTATGATTTTAACATCTGTGAATCACACAATAGAAGCATAGATTGATGTATTTAACTCCAAATTAAATTTTGTAAGATACTTGACTTTAACTTTATCTGAATAAGCTGTGTTGATAATTTACATTCAATACATTAACCAAAATTATTATATTTGATATCAGTCATGTGCTTGTCAAATAGATGACTTTAACAGTCATGGGACTAATATTTTGTTTACATGTCAGAATATTAGATGGATATATTTCTTCTTATCTTACTGTGATAGAGATATGTCTCAAAGAATATGTATTTTAAAAAATTAAATAGAAAATGTATAGTATGAAAATAAATTTATTGACAAAAAAAATTCAGCACAGATAATACTCTAAAAAAGAAAGAAAAAAAATATTAAAAACATTGTTCATTTAGGTTATTTAATAAACACATCTTAAAATATGCCTTAAATCTAATAATTGTTAAATCATCTTGTGTCTATGCTCTAGCATGTATTTTTTGTCTTGATATTAAAAACAGGTTCATACTTGAAATCTATATCAATCCATAATTTGAAATTAATCCCATTATATTGTAGAATCAATATTAGAATTAAACAGCATTTAAAAATTGACTAAAGAATGCATATCACATTTAATAAATATTTTTATATTGGATTGTATGAGGAACATAATTGAATGTAATATTTCATGTCCCTTCAAATAATATACCTCTATATCAACTATAAAATGTATCCCTTTGTCTGATTGGTCCTCTCTAGCACAAAGTAGGGGTAATGTATCTAAAATAAACATATTCTAATATAGGACATGTATCTATTCCTAATTCTTTTAACATTCTTCCTCCTGTGATTCTTAAATAGCATGCATTGTGCAAACTAATCTGGATGTATGGTCTTTGAAAGGCAATTATCTTCAAAATAACAGTTTATCTTCATTAGGTGTCTTAATCATCATTTTCAAGATAGAGGATTGTGAAATACCATCTAACAAAATAAAATAAATCTAAGTGTCTCCAATAGGATGCATCCACAGTCTTGGTCCATAAAATTGTTGTCACTTACCATGTAAATGTGTCTTTGTATGGTTTTCAAGGTCAGCACATTTGAGAGACAATGCCAGACATGATCACATTGGTATTCATCACTTTCAATCTGGAATTCTTCACTTTCAGTCTGGGATTCTTCACTTTCAGTCTGGGATTCTTCACTTTCAGTCTAGAATTCTTCACTTTCAGTCTTGAATTCTTCACTTTCAGTCTTTGCATGAAGTCATCTCCCTAATGGCAGAAAAGGTGTAAATCAAATAATTAATAGAAGTGTGTGACTTAGTTCTGCACCCCCCCATTTCTGAGACTATATCACTAGCTTACTAAGCGAGTGTAGCATCTACGGTATGTAAGGACAATGGAATCTTACGTCTCCCACATGCATGGATCGGAGGACCTTCAGATCATGATCTGGACATATGGTCCAGAATAATTTCTGATTGCGCACTTCATCCCCTTTTTCTCTGCACAAATACTCAGGTACGTCCCCATATTCCCTCTCCTATCCCCCCTATTCCTACTCCATTCCTTAATATGAAACCCTCTACCCCACCCTTCCCCTAGAAATAATCTTTTTTTTTCTCTCTCTCTTCTTCCCCTTTTCCCCTTTCCCCTTTTACTTTTATCTTTATTTCAAAGCTCAGCACAAGCTTGAAAAGATCAGTTTAGCATCCTACTCTTATGCACACAATGGATACATTATGGTGTTGGTAATGACAGCTCTCCCATGGTCTCACGCACTATGTATATAATGCTATCACACTCAGACTAAGGGACAGTAAATTGTCTTCTTATATAAGATAGATTTGTAATGATTTCTCTCAGATGGTTCAGAGGGGACTAGATCATTCATGGACATTGGTTTACACTGTTTTGCGTATCCCTCTTGAATATACTTATAATGAAAAATTTAATACATAGAAATTGTGATATTATGCACTGATGTTATTTGTAAAATCTGCTCTTGTTGTTATTATTGACATTTATTTGAATAAAAACTATTTAAAAAAAAATGTATGCCATATGATGGCTGATTGTGCAAAATTCCCGCCAGCCACAGTCCATACATTGTTTATACTTACCAGCTGATGTTGTCTTTGAAAACCAGGTGGCAAAGTCATTACAGGACCCAATGCAAGAAGCATCACCTATAATAATAATAATAATAATATTAATAATAATAATAATGAACTCCTTTTTTATAATCATTTTATGAACAATCCTAACATGTTTGCACAATTCTCTACTTCTCATTTCCCTAAAATTCACACATATTCGCAATGCTCCTATATAACTTCTATTATTTACTGTCTGAAGTGGCGGTTGATGATGTTTGCTCTGACATTGAGCCCCTCGTCCCAGAATGGCCCCTCTAGAACAGGCTCGGCCTCCTCATCTTCGTTGGGGCATCTGGACGGCCTGCAGCATCCCAGCCCGCTGTGCAATGTTATGCAGGACGCTGCAGGCTATAACGATCTTCACCACCTTACTAGGGCTGTATTGGAAGGCTCCTCCAGACCTGTCCAGGCATCTTAGTCTCATTTTGAGGAGCCCAAACATCCTCTCCACTACAGCCCTAGTCCGCTTGTGCGCCCGATTGTAGCGCTCATGGGCCTCGTCCATGGGGTTACGCAACAGCGTAATGATCCAAGGCCGGCTCATGTAACCTGAATCACCTATAAATAATGAACATACCAAAATGACAAATATTAAAAATATCGCTCAAATTATTATATTAAAATACAATTCATTTGTGTACACGAAAATCCCCTAAAATAAACATTTTTTAAATCTCTATCTGCCCATTTAAGCTAGGACATGCTACCTATGCGTATTTCGCATAAAGCAGACATTTGCTAAAAGAGAAAGAAATGGTTAAATTGCATCCTAGAACTGCCCATTTAAGCTAAGACATGCTACATATCTGTTTGGAGCTAAAACTAGACATTTGCGGAAAGAGACAATGACATGGTTAAAGCGCATTCTATAAATGCCCATTTAAGCTAAGACATGCTACCTATGCGTATTTCGCATAAAGCAGACATTTGCTAAAAGAGAAAGAAATTGTTAAATTGCATCCTAGAGCTGCCCATTTAAGCTAAGACACGCTACATATCTGTTTGGAGCTAAAACTAGACATTTGCGGAAAGAGACAATGACATGGTTAAAGCGCATTCTATAAATGCCCATTTAAGCTAAGACATGCTACCTATGCGTATTTCACATAAAGCAGACATTTGCTAAAAGAGAAAGAAATGGTTAAATTGCATCCTAGAGCTGCCCATTTAAGCAAAGACATGCTACATATCTGTTTGAAACTAAAACTAGACATTTGCAGAAAAAGACAATGACATGGTTAAAGCGCATTATATAAATGCCCATTTAAGCTAAGACATGCTACCTATGCATATTTCGCATAAAGCAGACATTTGCTAAAAGAGAAAGAAATGGTTAAATTGCATCCTAGAGCTGCCCATTTAAGCTAAGACATGCTACATATCTGTTTGGTGCTAAAACTAGACATTTGCGGAAAGAGACAATGACATGGTTAAAGCACATTCTATAAATGCCAATTTAAGTTAAGACATGCTACCTATGCGTATTTCGCATAAAGCAGACATTTGCAAAAAGAGAAAGAAATGGTTAAATTGCATCCTAGAGCTGCCCATTTAAGCTAAGACATGCTACATATCTGTTTGAAACTAAAACTAGACATTTGCCGAAAGAGACAATGACATGGTTAAAGTGCATTCTATAAATGCCCATTTAAGCTAAGACATGCTACCTATGCGTATTTCGCATAAAGCAGACATTTGCTAAAAGAGAAAGAAATGGTTAAATTGCATCCTAGAGCTGCCCATTTAAGCTAAGACATGCTACATATCTGTTTGAAACTAAAACTAGACATTTGCCGAAAGAGACAATGACATGGTTAAAGTGCATTCTATAAATGCCCATTTAAGCTAAGACATGCTACCTATGCGTATTTCGCATAAAGCAGACATTTGCTAAAAGAGAAATAAATGGTTAAATTGCATCCTAGAGCTGCCCATTTAAGCTAAGACATGCTACATATCTGTTTGGAGCTAAAACTAGACATTTGCTGAAAGACAATTAAATGGTTAAAGTGCATCCTAGAGCTGCCCATTTAAGCTAAGACATGCTACATATCTGTTTTGAGCTAAAACTAGACATTTGCTGAAAGACAATTAAATGGTTAAAGCACATCCTATAGCTGCACATTTTGCATATTACACAAACAACTGTTTTTTAAGACTACAGTGGCAATTGTCTAACTAATTAATCATGTTGTGCATAAATACTCACCAACGAGCAACCCAGGGGGAAACTGTCTGCCCTTAAACTGCCGCCACAGGGATGACTGTCTGAGGATGCGGGCATAATGACAAGCCCCGCCGAAATTAGCACACACCTGCATAATCCGCATCCGTGCGTCACAAACAAACTGCACGTTGAGACTATGGAAGTGTTTGCGATTTGGAAGGGCAAGTCATCTTCTGGAGCACGCAGCGCAATGTGGGTGCAATCTATTGCTCCCAAGACAATGGGCATTTGAGCTATTGCAAAGAATTCCCTCTTCAGGCGCCTCCAATCACCATCATTTTGAGGGAATCCTATGAAACGCTTACTGACTCGTACCATGGCGTCCAGAAAGTTGTCAAAAACCACAGAGAAGGTACCCTGAGCCAGCCCATGCATGTACCCCTCTCCAGATTGAAAACTCCCGGATGCCAGGACGTGTATGCAACTTAGCATCTTGGTCATACCAAGGATTGCAGTCCACATACGTCTACGTGGATCCATATGAGGTTTAAGAACATCGTAAAGGCTAATGAGCTGTTCGCGATTGAGCCTATACTTTTCATCTATCTATTGGGTACTTGTAAAGCGCAAACTAATCACCCGTGAGGTCATAAACCTCAAAGTCGCTCATGTTATCCAAGGTGGGCCTCACCCTGTGAACAGGAGGACCTCTAACCAGACGAGCCCACCTAATTCTATTGAACACTACTCGTGCAACAGCACCAGCATCAGCTAACTGCGGATCATCCATATTTGCCAAGCTAAGCAGCACAAAGCCAAACAGCAGAACAAACACACAAGGAGTAACAAGGTATGCAAAAACACAAAATCGATTTGATAAAATGTCGATCACAAGGGACGCTTTGGCCATGTTGTTTGGGGGATTTATAGTGCAATATGTCCAATGGTAGCAAGTTCGTAATGATTGCTGATTGTATACACTTGTTTGTATGTGAGCGGCGCGAATGCTTTCAAAGTGTGCATTTTTTTAGGTGTTTGCTTAAATTTTGTTTCCCCCAATGAATCGTAATGTGAAAGTGTAAAATCTAACATATACAGTGCATCTTTGTGATGTTTGTTCATATGCGTAATAAATACTTATTAAACGCGATGTTATAGTAAAAAGCACACGTCCACGCTAACATGAATGAAAGTGCATACTTGTGTATAATGGCATAGAATCTGATCGATCAATGTTGCTGCAATATTGTTTGTAAACGATAAAGTAACAGCTGACATCTGTAATATTCTATATATAAGTGATTGGCGAGATGTCAATATTTTACGCGTACCATTAAAATCGCAATAATAATGAAGATCTTCCGGCTGACATCTAAAATATTGTATATATAAGTGATTTGCGAGATGTCAATATTGTACGCGTATTAGAACAAAAAAAGGAAAAACTGGCACTACACCATAGACTAGGTGAGACTGGAATATAGAATAAATTCCGGTGCTACCCCTTGTAATATAACTATAGGACTAAAAAGAATTAGGCAGCTAAGGGGTTACTATAGCACTCACTCTCACTCATATCGGTCAAAAGAATATACTAAAATACATACTTTATTATTTGTGTTTAAAATCTGGGATAAAAATCCCTAGGAACCTTTAAATTACCCACAACCATGTATTAAACTAAAACTAAAATATGGCCGCCAAACACTCCTCTGTTTCCTGGCCGAGAGCTGGATACATCGGCTTCAGGTGGCTGGAGTGAGTGGTCGACCTATAATCAAAAGTGCGGAACAAACGCGTTTCGGCTCTAATATCGCCTTTCTCAATGTTACACTTTCTTTAGAAAAATGAGTAAGCAGAGGCTTCGGAGTGCAGGACTTAAATATTCATAGAACAATTTCTCTCTACCAATCCGGTACACTTCCGGGACCTCCACCTCCGCAACAACCAATCAGCTCGTTTTTCGGCACACGCCTATCAAAAGTAGTGATGTGATTGGAGGAATATCGAGTGGTATTGAGCTTATCCATGAAATGCCTGCACTTTGAATTGAATAATATAATGTAAGCTTCTTAGAAACATAAAGGATTCTACACTGATGTGATAACATATATTTATGCTCAAATACTGTAAACGTAGTGAGTACAAGTATCGTATGGAAAATATTCTTAGAAGACTTACACACGCTATAGTAAATATACAATTAGATTATTATGGAGCGCAAAATAACTATAAGATGCCTTTTATGGTACTATAAGGTGCTGGTTTAGTGGTATACAGTTATGTCCTCATTATGTTTGTGTATGTAGTAATGATTCCAAATCCAAACTTGTACATATTTTCAATTTACAGACCAGGACTTTCCACCACTTTTTGCCATTAAATACAACATCAGGGAATAATCATCTACCTTTTTACCTAAGGCAGTGATCAATCTCCCTGATGTCAAATCACGGGTACACGGTGGACTATATATGTTAATTCAGTTCATGGATTATGTTTCAATGCTCACAAATTATTTAGATATACACCCAATAATTGTTAAATTCATTCATACCATTGGGTATAACCGAGTTCAGATTGAAAATCCATTTGGTTTCCATTTTTAACAATCTTTGCTCGGTGTCCCCACCTCTTATCCCAGGTTTAAGTTTTTCAAGCCCCCAACATTTCATTGCATTGGTGTTCCCCTTATGAGACATTAGGAAATGTTTGGCTACACTAGTGATTTGTTTCTTCTTTTCTATATCTTTCTGGGCTGTCCTGATATTGCTAAGATGTTCAGTCATACTTGTGCCCAGGCATCGTGTGGTCATGCCAACGTAGAGTAAATCACAGCTGCAGGATATGCAATAAATCACATTAGTGCTTTGACAATTAATATGTTCTTTTATTGCCCATTTTTTACCAAACCTATCCATTGTATATTCTTTTTTAACCATATGTTGGCACACTTTGCAGTGTCCACATGCGACTGAGCCTTTGTGTATAGGATCCCTTTTAGCATTCCTATCGTAATGACTAGTTACTAATTTGTCATTAAGGTTGCTAGCTCTCCTATAAGTCACCAGTGGTCTATCTGTTAACAATGGTTTCAATAATGTATCCTGGGTCAGAACATGCCAGTGTGTTTTCAGAATGTTGGTGATCTTATCACTCTGGGGTGAGTATGTCGTTATGAACCTGATAGGGTTATTACTTTCTCTTGATCTTGGAGTGAGTAACTCCTTTCTATCTTTCAGCAATGCATTATTGTATGCCTTAGCTAGTATCTTTCTTGAATAGCCTCGTTCAGTGCAGGCTTGAGACTCCTATGTCCTCTCCAGGTGGGCGAAGAAACCTGAATCCGGGTAGAGGGACAGCCACGCAATTAAGAGCGACCGTCAAACTCACCTCTTCCTTGGTTCAACTACAGCGCGGGTACGGGACTTCTACCGGACGTGACCAGATGTGACGTCAGCTTCTCCGGTGTTTCCTTTAAATAATCCTCCTCAGCAAGCGGCTCCAAGGCACAGTGTAAAGCTCTACCTTAACTCTGGGACCAGTAGCGTCGGGCTCCTCACAGCCCGACGCTACGTGAGTTTGACGGTCGCTCTTAATTGCGTGGCTGTCCCTCTACCCGGATTCAGGTTTCTTCGCCCACCTGGAGAGGACATAGGAGTCTCAAGCCTGCACTGACAGGAGCATCAGGATAAGGGCCGACACTACTCCGCGTAAGTACGGGTGAAGCCCGAGACGTGACAGTCTAATTTATCATATTTATGATTTTCTGTGACCGCCGTGTCAAGTATACTGAGTGACCGCTTACTTTCCTTATTGTCCACATTGGTCATTGACTGTATTTGGCTCTTATATTTATGTTCCATATACACAGTGTGATACTGCTCATTTCTCACATTTATTATTCCTCACTCACTCTGTTTGTGAATGGAACATATCTTTGGCTTTTTGGAATATAATTATTTATTCATTTAAGCTCTACCACTAATAAACACACAGTGTTAAAGGCTTTTTTTCAATCAATATACAACTAAAAAATCTATAGCAGGCATTTTTTTGAACTACTCTGGAATGGAGTTAATAACGGATAAGCAGTTTTATTCGCTATGTACAGATGATGATTGGGACTTGGATGATTGTGAACTAGAAGACTTATCTAAAGTATGTATCAAAAATGCAAAACTTGGTGATTTGTTTGCAATGCTGGAGGACTATAAATTAAAAGAACTTAGACTTTGCATGGATAATTGGACTTTCACCAGATACATTAATAAAGGCATAATACCACGGGGACTAAGATTACAGAAATTTCCTACCTTTGATACTGATGATAAGGACTTTATCACTGAATGGAATGACATCTTGACGGAGTGTTCTATTAGACTCATGGGACTATTAATTAAACATAAAACACAGTTAATCCAAAAATATAAAGATGACATTTGTGCATTACAAGCAGAAATGTGTAAATATAAAGAAGATACAAGATATGAAAAGTTTGATACCATGCTCCATGAGACTATTGAAGCCACTAAGCAAAGCATTATGAATACTAAATTTTCTAAGTATCAGAGAGATAGTAAAGACTACGCAAATAAGACAGTATATGTCTGGCGTAGGAAGTTTAGAAGAGCAGTACACTTTAACCCCAAAAGTTCCAATCAAATACAAGAAAAAAGTACTAGTCAAGTAATAAATGATACCAATTTTTCAGGTAAATCTTTACATAAGAAAAATAGACGTAATAGAAAAAAGGTAAGCTTTGCTGCAGATAGACAGGAGTTTACAGATGAGGAAAGCTCTGCTTCAGGGACAGATTTTTCTGCCTCAGAAGGAAGCTCAGCCTCTGACTGGGATACTAGATCTACTGAATCCATAACTAACCCAAACGAAGGTACTCATGAAAATTTAAATATCCAGACAATAAATATACAACCTAGTGTTTCAGGATTAGGAGCTAAACCTAAAACAAAAGATAACATGGAGGTTTTTCAGGAAGGACAGGATGCCTCAAAAGGAGGGGGACAGCAGACAATTTTAAAGGAACAGAAAGGTACAGAAAAGAAACAAGTAAGGTATCCACGGAGAGAAGGCAAAAACAATCGGAAATATGTTTAAATACAGTGATTAATATATCCTCTTATAGTTTGAACGAGACTGAACGTAAAGTTTTAAGTTATGGGTTAAATTTTTGCCCTTCTAAAGATTTTGTTCTATTTCAAACTATTTTGGATATCAACAAATTTGTTAGGTCCCTAACCCTTAAGAAGCATTTTTTTAAACAACAAACTGACATACCAGCAGAGAGAGAACAGGAACTCACCACGGGTAGTTGGAAAATTAATGATCTCAATTTTCAAGATCTCTGCACTCGCAGGGACCTTGAACAACTTCTAAATGAGGATTCCAATCCCCCTGAAAGTGAACAGCTTAAAGATAAACATATAGGCTTTAAGTGTAAATCAAATTTTTATCCATTACAATCCAGAGGTAAACAACTAGAGCTCTTTCAAAAAAGAGTAGTAGAGGACTTAACTCACCTAAACACCAACAAAACTAGGGGCAGAAAACAAAACAATTTAACTAAAAAAGAGAGAAATGCTCTTATGTCTCTTGAAAGAAATGAAAGCATTATCATCAAGCGAGCTGATAAAGGCAGCAGTGTAGTAGTTTGTGATAGATCTTGGTATGTGGCGGAGGCCAAAAGGCAATTAGAAGACCCCAATGTATATAAAAAGGTCAGCTATAATCCTCGTATTGATTTTCAAAAGCAATTATTTAAACTTCTTAATGAAGGCAAAAGAAATGGATTTATTGATGCACCTACATTTGATTATCTGTATGTTGAGTTTCCCAGAACGGCTGTGTTTTATCATCTACCCAAGACACATAAAGGCCTAGACAATATCAAAGGTAGACCTATCGTTTCTGGCAATGGCTCCCTATTGGAGCATGTGTCAGAATGGGTTGATGATATACTACAGCCGTTTGTCCTTTCACTGACTAGTTATGTCAGAGACACTATGCACATTATTAATATCTTTAATGATTGCGATTGGAAAGAAAGCTACAGCTGGCTTACAATAGATGCTGTATCGCTTTATTCATCGATTCCTCATTCTACTGGTTTACAAGCCATTGAATATTATCTAGACAAAGACACTAAATTTGACAATACCTTTAAGAAATATATACTCAAGGTTATAGAATTCTTATTGGAACATAATAGTTTCACATTTGAAAATGATCATTATATCCAAAAACAGGGGACTGCGATGGGGGCGAAATTTGCGCCCTCATACGCAAACCTAGTTATGGGTTGGCTGGAAGAAACATATATATACTGTGATAATAATCCTTTTCGTGAGTATTTAATTTATTACAAGAGATTTATAGACGATCTGGTCTTAATATGGGAAGCTGATGAAAACAAAGCAAATGAATTTTTGAATTACCTTAATAGCAACCAGATGGGGCTATCTTTCACAAAGGAGTGGAATAAAACCAAAATTAATTTTTTGGATATTACACTCCTCGGTGAAATTCATCACAAATGTGTAAATACCACTTTATACCGTAAACCGATTGCTGGTAATGCATTACTCTATGCAACCAGTAGTCACCCTAAACATGTCTTTAAAGGCATCATTAAAGGACAAATGATGCGGGTAAAACGTAATTGTTCTAAAAATACTGATTACATCAAGGAAAGTAATGAATTGGCTGATCGCCTTATTAATAGAGGCTATCATAAAATGGAAGTTCTTAAGATTAAGAAAGAAGTTGATGGATATAAAAGAGAAGATCTATTACAAAGTAAGAAAGAAAGAAAAAATGATAATAGACCTACATTCATCACCAAATATTCTAACCAGTACAATGACATTTGTGGCATTGTTAACAAGTATCTTCCAATCCTTTATGGAGACGAAACACTAAAAGGAGTTATTGGTGATGGTTGTAGATTTGTCTATACCAAAAATAATACCTTAGCCAATACTCTCTCTCCTAGTATGCTAAAGAATACACAAACACATACTAACTCTAGTTCATGGTTACAGCATAATGGAAGCTTTAAATGCGGTAGTAACCGCTGTAAAGCATGTGATTACCATAATGTAACAGACACATTTACATCTTATGTGACGGGAGAATCTTTTAAAATACAGGGCTGCTTGAACTGCAGCTCCTCTTATGTTGTATATCTTGCAGAATGTAAATCATGTAGGGGTCAATACGTGGGACTCACAACTCGTGATGTGAGAACACGTATCAGAGAACATTTAGGGGACATTAGAAATAAAGTCCCCTGTTCTGAATTAAGTAGACACTTTATAGAAGTACACGATCAATCAGTAAGATCTTTCAGCTGGAATATAATTGAGGCTATTAAGACCCCAGTGAGAGGAGGTGATAGGTCCAAAATTTTGGGAAGACAAGAAGTCTATTGGATGTTTAAACTTAAGACCCAGGTCCCATACGGATTTAATTCAGAGTTTGACCTTATTAATTTCTGGAGTTAAATATAAGACATATGTATATATATATAAATGTGTTTATCTATACACATGAAGTCTAGTCTATGAGAAAAATATTTCTCTTGTTCATTGTGGTTATATATATTTCCTATGTAAGTTATTTTATACAGTTTATTTATAGTCTGTATTATTACTCAGGAATTGTTTATGTTTGTTTTCTCTGATTATAACTCTACTGTTGTTTCACTGTAACCTATACTAAATGATATAATATTGCTTAATATTATAGTATTTCCTAAACTAAATCTAACAAAATGTCAAGTATGTCCAAGAAACATCAAAACCACTCTAATCGTCTCCTTTAAGCCCTTGCTCTCAATTCAAGTTATATAGTTGGGCTGCTATGGCCTAGTGGTTAAGTCAACTGCCCCTGAACACACTGGTTGCAGGTTCGAATCTGGTCCATAAGATTAAAATATATCCCTATATGTATATAGAGGTTGATTTAAATTTTATATAAAATGGTTTATTGTAAATTTTGTATATCACTCTCTAAAATAAGAGCTTTATATATATGTATATCAAAACAACCATTGTATTTAATAATTTTTTATGTTCCTCTAAATTTTGTCTGTCTGCACAACATGCCTTTGTAATAGATTACTGATAATGGCTACATGTAGCTGTTAGTATCAATGCTTTCTGTTTCACCTATAACATTGTTGTTCTCTGCTTGCTAGAATACAGCTGAATTAGTTTAATTAATTAAGCAATTGATTGCACTTGAATATATAGACTTCAGAATGTTTGTTTGCTACAGTCTATGATTACGGCAACAGCTAGCCGAAACGCGTAAGACTGATCTACTCATTCTTCTCTTAAGTCTTTTAGACACTTTTTCGCTGTTTTTTGTTTTTTAATTTGATTTAATAAAGCCTGTTTTTTTATCCATCATAAATTGAGCCCATAGTGATGTCCAGTTCATGAACGATGCAGTTGAATTACATAATTAACAAGTGCATAATAAAAAGACAATGCAAAAACACCTACTCTGAATTTCAAATAAGCAGTAGATTTTTTTGTGACAAATTCTCTCATATTCCAGCCCCCTGTATCATGTGACATCAGCCAATTACAGACTAGTATATGTATACCATGTGAGCTTGTGCACATGCTCGGTAGGATTTTATTCCCCAGAAAGTGTGCACAATTTGATAATGAAGTAAATTGGAAGGTGTCTTAAAACTGCATGCTCTGTCTGAATCATAAAATGTTATTTTGACTTGAGTGTCCTATTTAACTAACTCATTTGCAAATAAACACTCAGTTTCAGTTAACAGTATACTGATTCAAATATCAGGTCACAGCCATTCTCAATATACCCCTGCCTTTACCCCTAACTGCACCTTAAATTAACCCTTACTGTCCCTTACTATAAATACTCCTCACCTTAACTTAACCCTAAGGACCCCTGTTAACCCTAACTGACCCTAAATTAACCCCATAACCCCAAATATTGCTGTGGAGCTCTGGTATAATAGTTATTGTGTTAATATAAATGTATTATAATACCTATTAGGTAAATAAAGCGGGTATCACTGCCCTGTGTATGATCATGGATAACCAGTCTTTTGTCAGATATACAATTATTAGGCAAATACAACAATACAAATGCAGCATACTCTGTTCTATGCACTGTGTGGGAACCCACACAATATATGCAGCACACTCTGTTATATGCACCATGTTGTATGTATTTGCCCTGGTTTTTCATATACAACAAAAGACTAGTTATCCATATGATATGGATAAGAAATAAATGTTATGCTGCATTGTATGTCAGGACGAGTCGGACAGTGACTCAGGAGTCAGGAATCGGATTGGTGGAGCATCTGTAATAGGAGAATCTGCGGCTCGTCCCTCATGCAACACATGTAGTGATGTTGCGAACCTAAAAATTTTGGTTCGCGAACTGTGGACTTGAACTTCCGCAACTGTTCGCGAACCAGCGAACCGGGCGAACCACCATAGACTTCAATAGGCAGGCGAACTTTAAAACCAAAAGGGACTCTTTCTGGCCACAATAGTGATGGAAAAGTTGTTTCAAGGGGACTAACACCTGGACTGTGGCATGCCGGAGGGGGATCCATGGCAAAACTCCCACGGAAAATTACATAGTTGATGCAGAGTCTGGTTTTAATCCATAAAGGGCATAAATCACCTAACATTCCTAAATTGTTTGGAATAACGTGCTTTAAAACATCAGTTATGTACACTACTGTTACACCAGATATGAGTGGTGGCACTGAGGATGGAAGTAGGCACAGTATATGCTGTGAGGCTGACACACAGGCTGGCGGCACTAGTGGCAGGCTGGCCTGGCAACTAAAATTAAATAACACTAGCAGACTGATGTAAAAGGTTTTTTTTTATAAATTTACACTAATGTTAGAAAAGATATGAGTGGTGGCACTGAGGATGGAAGTAGGCACAGTATATGCTGTGAGCCTGACACACAGGCTGGCACTAGTGGCAGGCTGGCCTGGCAACTAAAATTAAATAACACTAGCAGACTGATGTAAAAGTTTTTTTTAAAAAAAGTTACACTAATGTTACAACAGATATGAGTGGTGGCACTGAGGATGGCAGTGGCAGGCTGGCCTGGCAACTAAAATTAAATAACACTAGCAGACTGATTTAAAAGTTTTTTTTTTAATTTTACACTAATGTTACAACAGATATGAGTGGTAGCACTGAGGATGGAAGTAGGCACAGTATATGCTGTGAGCCTGACACACAGGCTGGCACTAGTGGCAGGCTGGCCTGGCAACTAAAATTAAATAACACTAGCAGACTGATGTAAAAGTTTTTTTTTTTTTAAATTTACACTAATGTCACAACAGATATGAGTGGTGGCACTGAGGATGGAAGTAGGCACAGTATATGCTGTGAGGCTGACACACAGGCTGGCGGCACTAGTGGCAAGCTGGCCTGGCAACTAAAATTAAATAACACTAGCAGACTGATGTAAAAAAAAATAAAAAAAAAATTACACTAATGTTACAACAGATATGGTGGTGGCACTGAGGATGGAAGTAGGCACAGTATATGCTGTGAGCCTGACACACAGGCTGGCACTAGTGGCAGGCTGGCCTGGCAACTAAAATTAAATAACACTAGCAGACTGATGTAAAAGTTTTTAAAAAAAAAGTTACACTAATGTTGCAACAGATATGAGTGGTGGCACTGAGGATGGAAGTAGGCACAGTATATGCTGGGAGCCTGACACACAGGCTGGCACTAGTGGCGGGCTGGCCTGGCAACTAAAATTAAATAACACTAGCAGACTGATGTAAAAGTTTTTTTTTAAAAAATTTACACTAATGTTACACCAGATATGAGTGGTGGCACTGAGGCTGGCAGTGGCAGGCTGGCCTGGCAACTGAAATTAGATTACACTAGCAGACTGATGTAAAAGTTTTTTTTTAAAATAATTTACACTAATGTTACACCAGATATGAGTGGTGGCACAGAGCAATTAATCACAGTATATGCTGTGAGCCTGACACACAGGCCTGCGGGCAACTGAAATTAGATTACACTAGCAAACTGATGTAAAAGTTTTTTTTTTTAAATTTACACTAATGTTACACCAGATATGAGTGGTGGCAGTGAGCAAGTAGGCACACTATATGCTGTGAGCCTCACACACAGGCTGACAGGCAGGCAAATGCAATTAGATTACAAAAAAAAAAAAAAAGACTGAAGTTCTAGCCCTAAAAAGGGCTTTTTGGGGTGCTGTCCTTACAGCAGAGATCAGATGAGTCCTTCAGGATTGTAGTGGACACTGAATACACTAGCCTAGCTATCAATTTCCCTATAAAATCACCAGCAGCCTCACTATCACTCCTCTCACTAAGAATGCAGGATCATAATGAATCTAAAATGGCTGCTGCCCAGGAGCTGGGAGGGTCTGGGAGGGAGTGTCTGCTGCTGATTGGCTGAAATGTGTCTGCAGACTGTGAGATACAGGGTCAAAGTTTTCTCAATGATGACGAATAGGGGGCGGATCGAACATCGCATATGTTCGGAACGCGAACAAGCTAAGATCGCCGGGAACTGTTCTTCAGCGAACTGTTCGTGACATCACTAAACACATGCTCAACAAGTGAACTAATGAATTGGTTCATGAACTGGTTCAGTTAACGAACCGTCCAAAATGAACTGATTCATCCCATCCCACTGAACTGAACTGAAAGTATTAGTAGCTGGTGTGTGGGAGCTCCTCCTCCTGTGGATAGGTCATCAAAGCATGACTAGCTAGGGGAGGAGCAGGCTGATCTGTAAGGAGGAGAATTCATGCTTAAAGTGACAGTATACACCAATTTTCATATAACTGCATGTAATAGACACTACTATAAAGAATAAGATGCACAGATACTGATCTAAAAATCCAGTATAAAACCTTTTAAAAACTTACTTAAAAGCTCGAAATTTAGCACTGTTGATGAAATTAGTTGTAACACACAGTGAAAAGGGCTTGGTGCAGATACTTCCTTCACTGCATATGAAAAGACAGTTTAGGCAAACAGGAGCCAGCATTGGTCTGTAAATGCACGTATACATCTGACACTTTGAGGCTTGGGTAGGAGTCTGAAATCCAGCACAATGTTATTAAAAAATAAGCAAAACTATACATTGTTACAAAAAACTCCCAGGTGGACTGTATAAATGTATCATCTACAAAACATTTATGCAAAGAAAAATCTAGTGTAAAATGTCCCTTTAAGGTGGAATAGCATGATTTAGAAAACTGTGCGCACAATTTAGCTAAATCGAGCTCAAGATTTAGCAAAATGTGCGCATGATTTAGCAAAATGTGCACATGATTTATCTATCTATCTATTGGGTTCTTGTAAAGCACGGCTAATCACCCGTAAGGGTCTCAAGGCGCTGAGGGTGGAAGTTCAGTCGAAGAGTCAGGTCTTGAGGTCCTTTATGAACTTAGTTAGGGTGGTAGCTTGTCTGAGGTGCAGCGGGAGGGTGTTCCAAGTCTTGGCTGCCAGGTGAGAGAAGGATCTGCCTCCCACTGTGGTTTTCCTGATGCGGGGGATGACTGCGAGGGCTTGGTTGGCCAATCGAAGTTGTCTGGCGGGGGTGTAGAAGGTAACGGGGTGGTTCATGTATTCGGGACCGATGTTGGGGAGTGCCTTGAATGCGTGGGTGAGAAGCTTGAAGGTTATTCTTTTGTTGATGGGGAGCCAGTGCAGGTCCCGCAGGTGTTTGGTGATGTGGCATTGGCGAGGGATGTCGAGGATGAGTCTGGTCGACGACTTCTGGATGCGCTGGAGTCTCTTTTGGAGCTTGATGGTGAAGCAGGCGTAGAGTGCGTTGCCGTAGTCCAGTCAGCTGCTGACGAGGGCAAGGGTGACAGTCTTTCTGGTCTCGGTTTTGTATCCACTTGAAGATCTTTCACAGCAGGTGGAGTGTGTGGAAACATGCAGAAGAGACAGCGTTGATTTGTCAGTCCATGGAGAGTGATGAGTCCAGGATGATGCTTAGATTTCGTGCATGGTCGGTTCAGCTTTAGGCAGTTGTAGCTCATCTAGGCGACTGCTGTCAGCCAATCGTGGACGTTTCTCTTGGTGGTGGTGGGGTCACTGGTGAGCAGGGATAGGCAAGATGTCCGTACACGGACACTGGTGTCCGTGACTAGCCCTTGCAGTGTCTGCCACAACCTTAGTATATCTTTTCTTTCTGATTAAATAATAGGAATAAAAAATATATGTAGTGTAAATAAAGTTAGGGGCTTGTCAAGAGACTGCTAGCTTGGGTGATAAGTTATGGAATAAATAAAGCCTGAGTGAAATACTGGATGTGTATCTGCATTTGTATAATAACACCCAGCTCGATACAAAGACACAGTAGTGACACTGGCACATGCGTATAGCCAGAGGAGGGCTGGTTATAGGGTCAGTGGTATCTGCATCATCAATATAATAACACCCAGCACTAAATAATGACACAGTAGTGACACTGACACATGCGTATAGCCAGAGGAGGGCTGGTTATAGGATCAGTGGTATATATTCACCCAAGGAGTTAGGAAAACAGCACACCTTTATCTTTCTTTTTCAGTGGTGCACGGAATAGAGGACTTGCCAGGTCCCAAAACAATCCAAGAACAAAGGATATTCCAGCCTCCAAATTCTTTAAAAGAACCTTTATTTCCACATAGGGTCCTCAGCAACAAACATACAACGTTTCAAGCCTAAAAAGGCTCTTAGTCATGTATAATGTCATGTTTAGGCTTGAAACGTTGTATGTTTGTTGCTGAGGACCCTATGTGGAAATAAAGTTTTTTTTAAAGAATTTGGAGGCTGGAATTTGTTCTTATAGGATCAGTAGTATCTGCCTCAGTATAATAACACCCAGCACTATATAATAACACAGTAGTGACACTGGCACATGGGTATAGCCAGACAAGGGCTGGTTATAGAATCAGTGGTATCACTATATAATGACACAGTAGTGACACTGGCACATGCGTATAGCCAGACAAGGGCTGGTTACAGAATCAGTGGTATCTGCATCAGTATAATAACACTGCAATATTCAGCATTGCACCAGCACCGTATTCAGCATTGCACCAGCAGCTCTTGTGAGCTGCTGGTGCAATGCCGCCCCCTGCGGATTCGCGGCCAGCAGGGGGTGTCAATCAACCCGATTGTACTCGATCGGGTTGAATTGCGGCGATGTTTGTCCGGCTGCTCAGAGCAGGCGGACAGGTTATGACTTTAAACCGCTGCTTCATAACTGGTGTTTCTGGCGAGCCTGCATACTCACCAGAAACACGGGCCCTCAAGCTCCATCCGGAGCTTGATAAATGCGCCCCTTGGGGGAGATTTATCAAGCAGCCGGAAACATAAATTAAGTAGCAGCGGTCATAAGAGCGCTGCTCCTTAACTCATCCACCACCTCTTAGGTTGCAGAATGCAATCATCCCGATCAGATACGATCGTGATGATTGACACCACCTGCTAGCGGCCGATTGGCCACAAATGTGCAGGGAGTGGCATTGCACAATAATTTCTGGTGCAATGCTAAATGCTGACAGTGTATGCAGTCAGCATTTAGCGATGTTGGGCGGACATGATTCGCTACAGCGAATCATGTCCGCCCGCCATTTGATAATTCGGCCCCATGGCCTGAGAGAGAAGGGGGAGGGTAAAAAGAGAGATTGATGAGAGGAGAGAGTTGAGAAAGATAGTTAAGAGTGAAAAGGGACAGATGATAATTATACAAAATAAAATCTCCAGGTCTGCTATGACCTTCCATGACTGTAAGCACTCTCTGCATTCTCTCAGTTCAACAACTTCCTTTTTCTATCCAGCTGTTGTCTTCCCCAAAATATCTAGTTGATGTTTCTAACTGCTATAACCTATTTTTCTTAATGTATTGCTGTATTATTATTATTTTATTATTATACTTTATTTATGAAGCGCCAACATATTCTGCAGCGCTGTCCATGGGTACAATTAATTTAAATAAAATAATGATATAAAACTTGTAAGACACAGGACAAAATTTACAAACACATACAGGAGGAATTGAGGGCCCTATTCCCATGGGAACTTACAATCTAGAAGGGTAGGAGGTTTAGAAAAAGGAGGTGAGGACTGCAAGATTGAGAAAGATGTTAATGTAGAGTTAAATGAGGGGAGTGAAATTAATTCATTATTGAGTTGGGTGGTAGGCTTCTCTGAACAAAAAAGTCTTCAGGGAGCATTTAAATGAAGAAAGATTAGGATAAAGCCTGAGAGCACGAGGGAGAGAGAAGAAAAAACAGGCAGACACTCAATATGATCAAGTCCAATAAGCACTATACTTCATAGGCAGCAGTACAGGTAGAGCAATGTTTCGGGGCTTAAACTCCCTCCTCAGGCTCAGCACGAGGGAGAGAGTTCCAGAGGGTAGGTGCTACATGACAGAAGTCCTGCAGTCTAGCATGGGAAAAGGTGATAGTTGAAGATGCAAGGAGCAGGTCATTGTTGGATCTTAGTGGGCAGGTTGGAGTATACTTGTTTAATAGAGAGGATAGGTAGTGAGGAACGGCATTGGTGAGAGCTTTGTATGTAAGGGTGAAAATTTTGAATTTAATTCTGCTGTGAATTGGGAGCCAATGAAGGGACTTGCAAAGAGGTACAGCAGATACAGAGTGACTGGAAAGGTGGATTAACCTGGCAGAGGCATTTAGGATGGATTGAAGGGGGAGAGGCTGAAAAGAAGGCCAGTAAGGAGGTTATTGCAGTAGTCAAGTCCGGAAATAACAAGGAAGTGGATTATTTGCTTTGTGGTGTTAGCGCTCAGAAAAGGGTGAATCTTGGAAATATTGCCTAGGTGGTTGTGGCAGGATGTAGAAATCGATTGGATGTGGGGGACGAAGGATAGATTTTAAGTCAAGTGTAACAACAAGGCAGTGGTGATGAAGAAATGGTGATGCTGTCGACAGGGATAGAGAAGTCAGAAGTCGGCGTAGAGCTTAAGGGGGGGATTAGGAGGAGCTCAGTCTTGGACATGTTAATCTTTAGGTTACTGTATGTAGAATTATTTAATTTGTTATGGTATAAAATAAAAATAATATTACAAAATGGTTCACAATGGCTAAACATATGCAAAGAGGGGGGAATTAGTGGGTGTGGTGTGGGATTAGAAATGGCGAGTAACATTTTGTCCTGGCTAGTAGCTCAGGACTTGAAATTTTGAGATATATATATATATATATATATATATAAGATACAGTCCAGAAACCCAGCACTCACACAATAATCCAGCTCCCAGGGTGCAGTTGCAAACAAAATTAGTATAAAGTCCCAAATAAGCAAGCACTCACTGGCGTTTTTTCAATATGCAAAAGTTTTACTTGCAAAAAGTACAAATTAGTACATGAGTTAACGTTTTCGGGCCGTAGCCCGTCCTCAGACTTACAAAATTAAACTACTTACCACCACTTATAAGTGCTACCATCATCCCCCTCAGTGAGAAACGCTCTGCCACATCCGGACAACCGATCTGCCCCAGTACGCCACTGCACATGCGCGCACAGGACAAACGGTCCCCATCTGGGCCAACGTTAAAAAATAGCAAAAGTTAAAAACACATATAGGCTGCACAATACATAGAGCATAAGGATATGTTGATAGCACAGGCACAGGAAGTATATAGTCTCATATAACATATAAATCAAGCCACAAATACAATAAATGCCTTAACAGTGTACACTTACATATTGAGCGCACTAACTGCAGCATATAGTAGGGCATGTCATGTTGAATATAAAACATAATGTAATAGATGTACTCCTATCGAATTTACTCATTTCAAATATACAAACAAAGGGGTAATGATGATCAAAGCAGTGCCAAAAAAACTGCTATTTACATTCTAATCAGTTAATAGGATGTAACAATTTGTCACAAGATAGAATAAGTCTCAGGAAGAACAAATTATGTGTCACCTACAACTCTGCAGAGGAATATCATATTGCACAAATCTGTATTAGATATAGCATAGAATATAAAGGGCACACTAACTGACCAAATCAAGTACTCTCCGTACCCAACTAAACCATATATTAGCAAACTATATAAGTGGCATCAAGATAGTCACAGATCTAAACTAAGTACATTTTAGCCTTAATTTATAAGATCAGCTCAATTTATAGAAAGCAGCTTAACTTGTTGAAAACAGCTAAACTTATAGGAAACAATGCAGGTCAAAATTAGTGTTTAGACCTCTGGGTATAAGCGTCTCCAGCGTGAAGATCCATTTGGATTCTTTCTGGAGAAGAATTTTACCCCTGTTACCTCCCCTCACTGGTGCTGGCACATGATCAATAATCATGTATCTCAAATCGGAGACACTATGTTTATGAGATAAAAAATGCCGTGCCACTGGCTGTTCAGAGCTACCAGTGTTGAGAGCTAACCGTATGGCCGACCTATGGTTGGCCATACGAGTACGGAGGTCGTCCTGGGTCTTCCCTACATAGAATAGCCCACACAGGCAATGAATCATGTATACCACATGTGTAGTGGTACATGTGACCCTGTAATGGATGTCGAAACGCTTATTCCTCCAAGGATGCACAAAAAATTTCCCTTGGGACAATCCATTACAGGTCACACATCCACTACACCGGTAGCAGCCATTCTTGTTGCTACCTAGCCATGTTCTGTTAGTGTAACTTGGTTTGTTGTCAGTACGTAAACGTAGGTCACGTAAGGATCTTCCCCTCCTTTATCCAACCATGGGATGCTCAAAATCTCTAAATGGCAAGGCCGTATCAGATCTAACAGTGTCCCAATTCTGTTTGAGTATTTTTGGTACTTCCCTCTTGTCTGGTGTATAGACTGTTGGAAAAATTTGTCTCTTTTTTGAAAAATCACGAACTTTTTTTGCCAATGCTTGTTCCTGTGTCATAAGGAGAGCATCCTTGAGAGGACCACGCAGAATGTTATCTTTATATCCTCTTGCTCTAAATTTATTGTACATCTCATCAAGTTGCTCAGTCTTTCTGATGGCGTCGCTTTTGTTCCTAACGACCCTTTGAAACTGTGTTCTCGGCAAAGCTTTCTTAAGATTTGGATGAAGACAGCTGGTAGCATCCAGCAAGGAATTTCTGTCAGTGCTTTTATATATATATATATATATATGTGTGTGAAGATTGGAGTAGCCGTGTTAGTCCAGTAGATAGATGCTCAAAAAACAAAGTATTGCAGTATGCAGTGATACCTTTTTTATTGGCCTAACATAATATTTAAAAGACAAGCTTGCAAGAGTTTTCCTCTCTTCCTCAGGTCTGAAGCAATACTAAGTACGAATACGAAGTATTGCTTCAGACCTGAGGAAGAGAGGGAAACTCTGGAAAGCTTGTCTTTTAAATATTATGTTAGTCCAATAAAAAAGGTATCACTGCATACTGCAATACTTTGTTTTTTGAGCATCTATATATATATATATATATATATATATATATATATATATGCATATATACATATTTAGACGTGTGTATACACCCTTTTGTCTCGTGTAACAGTTAAACAGAGATCTGAAGATGCACCAACCGGATGAGTGTAAATCGTGATTGTGCTCACACATTGCATCTGAACTTGTAATATGCCTTCTCCTTCTGACACATGCAAACAGCCACAATAAACCCAATATCTCTGGCGTGAAAGAGTTAGCACGCCACTCGTAATCTAGCCCTAAATGGCAGAAGTGGATAACTAAAAAATAGATGCCATTAAATGAAAATCAGTATAGGATACGTTTTGGCGCAATTATTTTATATATATATATGTTTAACAAATTTTACAACAGTTCAGACAGGAACATCCATAGTTTATTAAAATAAGATAACTTATTCATCTTGGAGATCAGAATTTTGGTTGAATATTTAGTTAATATTTTCTCTGTTAGATATTTAATTTTTTCTTATTTTTTGCATAATTTCAAGTGATTTTTTTTTAATACTACATGTATAGAATGCTACACTTTGGTACTTTAGAAAGGTGAACTGATGTTAAATCTGTAAACATATATTATGCAAAATATTGACAAAATAATGATTCCTCATGCTGATGTTTACCATGCGTGCTGTAGAACTTTACACACAGAATAACAACTCTTCTTGCATTCTATATGGGGCCTTTTTTCCATTGTTGGGTATTTCTGCAAGCTAATCATTTTCTAAAGAAGGATTTGTGTGGGTAGATTTACAGAACAAACACTAAACCCTATATTTACATTTCCATTAGTGCAGATGGTTAACAACAACTTTAGCAGAGACATGGAAAATAGCTAGCAATGAAGAGGTTAAGGTTAAATCTTTCATTACATGGGAGCTTGCTATGTGCCTGCCAGATTGTAAACATGAGCGCATTTTGTGGATTATTACTCTGGTTAGCTACTTGAAGCTTTGCTTCATTCTGCGGTCAGCATTCTGTAGCAATTTGGATGAGCTCCCATTCCCTAGAGTGTACCCCCTTTATATTTTTTTATTCTTTCTGTGTCTTCTTTCTCTGTGTCGCCTCTATAGTTTAAAGAGGCAGTCAAGTCAAAATAAAACTTTTATGATCCAGATAGAGCACACCATTTTAAACTACCTTCACCTCCAGGTCTGCTGTGACCTTTTTTTAATATGTGCACTTACTGAACATGTGCTAAAATAAAAGAATATATGTCTATGCATTTTGTGATTGGTTGATGGCTGTCACATGATGCAGGGGGAAGTAAAATATAACAAACTTTCAGCTAAATTATGAGTTGTGCGTTCATCTTTTAACGCCGAAAAAATTGTAATTTCAGCATTAAAGCAGCACCGCAGTCATTACAAGTCTTGTCGGTATAGCTGCACCGCAAACCTTTTAGCCTGTAACGCAATTTCAGTCCCGCACTCGTAAAAATTACGTTTTTTTAATGGGATTCCCAAAGCGCTGCCATTACGAGTTTTGTGGTGAGTCTAAAAAACCTGGGTTGCACCCTAAAACAACAAGATCCGTAATGCCATTTAAAAGCAGTAGTTATGAGTTTTACGCTACAAATCTGTTACATAAAACTCATAACTAAACTGCTACAAAGTACACTAAACACCCATAAACTACCTATTAACCCCTAAACCGAGGCCCTCCCACATCGCAAACACTATAATAAACTTATTAACCCCTAATCTGCCGCTCCCGACATTGCCGCCACTAAAAATAATTATTAACCCCTATTCCGCCGCTCCCCGACATCGTCACCACTATCATAATGTTATTAACCCCTAAACGGCCGCCCTCCTGCATCACAAACACTATTTAAATATTATTAACCCCTAATCTGCCGTCCGCCCCCACTATACTTAAGTTATTAAGCCCTACACCACCGCCACTATAATAAACCTATTAACCCCTAAACCACAAGCCCCCCCCACAAAGAAATATATTAAAATAAACTATTAACCCCTAAACAGAAGCCCCCCACATCGCAAAAAAACTAAATTAAACTAGTAACCCCTAAACCAAACACCCCCCCTAACTTTATATTAAAATTACAATTTCCCTATCTTAAATAAAATTAAAACTTACCTGTCAAATTAAAAGAACTAAATTTAACTAACAATTAAACTAATATAATTATTAAACTAAAATTAAAATAACTACCAATTAAATTAAACTAAACTACACATTAAAAAATCCTAACACTGTTCTAAAAATTACAAACTAGCTAATTACAAAAAATAAAAAAGACTAAATTACAAAAAATAACAAACACTAAATTACGAAAAATAACAAACGAAATTATCCAAAATAAAAAAGAATTAGACATAATCTATTAGCCCTATCAAAATAAAAATGCCTACCCAAAATAAAAAATAAAAAAAAACCTAGCCTACAATAAACTACCTAAGCTAAACAGCTCTTTTACCTGTAAAAAAAATTACAAAGACCCCCCGACAGTAAAACCCACCACCCAACCAACCCCCCAAAATAAAAAACCTAACTCTAAAAAAAAACTAAGCTACCCATTGCCCTGAAAAGGGCATTTGGATGGGCATTGCCCCTAAAACAGCATTTAGCTCTTTTGCTGCCCAAACCCTAAACTAAAAAAAAGAGAATCAGCCAATAGAATGAGAGCTGCTTAAATATTATTGGCTGATTTGAACAGCCAATAGGATTTTAGCAGCTCTAATTCCTATTGACTGATTCAAATTTTTCAGCCAATAGGAATGTAAGGGACGCCATCTTGCATTGAATGTAAGGGACGCCATCTTGCATTGAATGTAAGGGACGCCATCTTGCAGTGAAGGTTCAGTGTACGGTGGCGACCGTTTGAAGAGAATGCTCTGCACTGGATGTCTTCAGGATGGACCCACTCCGCGCCACCGGGATCAAGATAGAAGAGGCCGCCTGGGTGAAGACTTCTCACCACTTGGATGAGGACTTTGCCACCAGGATGAAGATTGAAGAGGCCGCCTAGATGAAGACTTCTCGCCGCTTGGAAGAAGATCATTCAAGCGGGACTTTCAAAACTGTAAGTGGATCTTAGGGGGTTTAAGGTTTTTTTTGGGTGTTTTCTTTTAGTTTAGGGTTTGGGCAGCAAAAGAGGTAAATGCCCTTTTAAGGGCATTGCCCATCCAAATGCCCTTTTCAGCTTTTTTATTTTGGGGTGTTTTTTTAAAGTGGGTATTAGAATAATTTTTTATTATTTTTGATCATTTGTTTGTTATTTTGTGTAATGTATTTTTTTTGTTTTGGAGTGGGTTTTTATTTTTAGATTAGGGCTTGGGCAGCGAAAGAGCTAAATTCCCTTTTAAGGGCAATACCCATACAAATGCCCTTTTCAGGGCAATGGGTAATTAGGTTTTACTTTATTTTTATTTTGTGGGTTTGGGGGTGGGGGTTTGTATACTGTTAGGGGGTGTTTGTTTTTTGTAGCAAAAGAGCTCTTAACTTTAGGGCAATGCCCTGCAAAAGGCCCTTTTAAGGGCCCCCAAAAGGCCCTATTAAGGGCCCTTGGTAGTTTGGGGGTGAGGGTTTGTATACTGTTAAGGGGTGTTTGTTTGTTTTTGTAGTAAAAGAGCTGCTAACTTTAGGGCAATTCTCTACAAAGGGCCCTTTTAAGGGCCCTTGGTAGTTTATTCTAGATTAGGCTTTTTTATTTTGGGGTGTTTTTTTTTTTTTTCAAAGGGTTTTAGAATAGGAATAATTCTTATTTTATTTTGATAATTTTGATGGGTTTTTTTTGTAATGGTAGTTTTTTTATTTTTTGTGATTTTAGTGTTTTTTTATTTTTGTAATTTTAGGTTTTAGTGTAAGGTAAATAAGGTTTTATTTAACAGGTAAGTTTGTATTTGTTTTAACTAGGTAGTTATTAAATAGTTAATAAATAGTTACTAACTAGTCTACCAAGTTAAAATAAATACAAACTTACCTGTGAAATAAAAATAAAGCCTAAGCTAGCTACAATATAACTTTTAGTTATATTGTAGCTAGCTTAGGTTTTATTTCACAGGTAAGTATGTATTTAGTTTTAAATAGGTATTATTTAGTTAATAAGTGTAAGTTTAATTTAGCTCTATTGTAATTATGTTAAAGTTTTAAAGATTTATTTAGTGGTAGTGATGTGGGAGGCCAGAGGTTTAGGGGTTAATAGCTTTATTTAGTGGCGGCGATGTCGGGGAGCGGCGGAATAGGGGTTAATAGATTTATCATAGTGTGGGCAATGTTGGGGTGCAGGGGAATAGGGGTTAATAACTGTAATATAGTGGCAGCGATATCGGGGCGGCAGATTAGGGGTTAATAACATGTAGGTGTCAGCGATGTCGGTGGGGGCAGATTAGGGGTGTTTAGACTCAGGGTTTATGTTAGGGTTTTTAAACATTAGTTTTTTTCCCCATAGATAACAATGGGGCTGCGTTTTGAAGCTTTTCTTTCCGCGATTGCAAGTGTTAGACTTTTTTCTGACCCGCGCTTGTTTTGTGTGCGGTATGGAGCTTAATAGCAACATATCGCACGCACAAGCCGGGTTTTGAAAAACTTGTCATGGCTGCGCTATAGGGGTTTAAAAAACGCAACTTTTTGTTTGTTAATTTCCATATAGCGCGCATAACTCGTAATCTAGCTGTTTGACATTTGTCAGGAAAAAAAATCTACTATTTATTTAAAAATTCTGAATAATTGCTTTCTACGTTGTCTTTTAATATGTATTTGTTGATTATGCAATTCCACTGTATTTAGTGGTCCTTTAAGAGAGTTAAAAGATTTGTAGATCCTCTAGAAAGGGAATTCCAACACGCTGTGACTACAAATATTTTTTATTTCATAAATTCAATTCCGGAATCTAAGTAGGACTGACATAACGTAATCTGTAGCAAAGTGTACAAAAACATAAAGGCACATATGGTAAAAACATCTGTTCGTCACCCAGGCTGTAAAACAGGAAAAATTACCTTTGGAAAGTTTTGCTATAGAACCAAACATACTTTTTACTCAAAAAGTCCCCGTCCCTCACAGACCTTATCTATTCTCAACATTGCACCTAAAGATTCCTTATAAGATATTATAGATTTGAGCTAGAAATCCTTGTTAATAATTAAAAGTATATATATGTATGTGTGTTTATATATATATATATATATATATATATATATATATATATATATATATATATATATATATATATATATATATATATATATAGCCATTAAATTCTTTTTTGACAATGACACTGACCTGAGTGAGGTTTTTAAGTGTTATTTGATTAAAGTGGTTGAGTTCCTTTTGAGCCACAATTATTTTATGTTTGAGGGGGTTTTCTTTCTGCAGAGGCGTGGAACTGCTATGGGGGCCAAATTTGCGCCCTCCTACGCCAACCTTTTCATGGGTTGGTGGGAGCTGTTCCACGTCTTTGCGGATGAGAACCCCTTCATCGATTACATTTGTTTTTACAGAAGGTTTATTGATGATCTTTTGTTTGTCTGGCATGGGGATGAAGTGACAATTAGTGATGTCACGAACCTAAATATTTGGGTTCGCGGACTGCGAACGCAAACTCCCACAAAAGTTTGCGAACTGGCGAACCGGGCGAACCACCTTTGACTTCAATGGGCAGGCGAATTTTAAAACCCACAGGGACTCTTTCTGGCCACAATAGTGATGGGAAAGTTGTTTCAAGGGGACTAACACCTGGACTGTGGCGTGCCGGAGGGGGATCCATGGCAAAACTCCCATGGAAAATTACATAGTTGATGCAGAGTCTTGTTTTAATCCATAAAGGGCATTAATCACCTAACATTCCTAAATTGTTTGGAATAATGTGCTTTAAAACATCAGGTATGATGTTGTATCGATCAGGTAGTGTAAGGGTTACGCCCGCTTCACAGTGACAGACCAAACTCCTGCAGCGGGTACAACATCATCATCATCACACCATACGTCCATGTGTGTAATGCAGCCTGACTGAGACATATCCCTGTTATCTACATCCTCTGGCAATAATGGTTGCGCATCACTCATTTCTTCCAACTGATGTATAAATAACTCCTCTGACAGATCAAGTGAAGTGGCTGTGGTGCTAGTGTTGGTGGTGAGGCAGGCGGGCGAGTGGTAACTTGAGAGGTGCTGCCCGAAGATAAGCTGGAGGAGGATGGTGCGTCAAGGTTCGGAGCGGAAGCTATAGAAGATTGGGTGTCCTGTGTTAAAAAGTCAACTATGTCCTCAGAACTTTTCAAGTTCATGGTACGTGGCCTCTGAACACTGGGCATTATTCTAGGGCCAAAGGGAATCACAGCACCACAACCACGATGGCACCTGCGGGGTGGCCTGCCTCTGCCTGACTTTTTTTTTAAATGTACACTTACACTACTATTAAACAAGATATGAGTGGTGCCACTGGGCAAGTGGGCACAGTATACACTGTGAGCCTGACACAAAAAAGCAGACTGATGTTTCACAGTCCAAAAAGTTTTGTTTTTTTTAAATGTACACTTACACTACTATTAAACAAGATATGAGTGGTGGCACTGGGCAAGTGGGCACAGTATACGCTGTGAGCCTGGCACACACGCTGGCAGGCAGGCAACTGCAATTAGATTACACAAGCAGACTGATGTTTCACAGTCAAAATTTTTTTTTTTAAATTTACACTACTGTTACTTCAGATATGAGTGGTGGCACTGTGCAAGTGGGCCTGGCACACATGCTGGCAGGCAGGCAACTGCAATTAGATTACACTAGCAGATTTATGTATCACAGTCAAAAAAGTTTTATTTTTTAAAAATTTACACTACTGTTAAGCCAGATATGAGTGGTGGCACTGGGCAAGTGGGCCTGGCACACACACTGGCAGGCAGGCAACTGCAATTAGATTACACTAGCAGACTGATGTTTCACAGTCAAAAAAGTTTGTTTTTTTTAAATTTACACTACTGTTACACCAGATATGAGTGGTGGCACTGGGCAAGTGGGCCTGGCACACACGCTGGCAGGCAACTGCAATTAGATTACACTAGCAGACTGATGTTTCACAGTCAAAAAAGTAGTTTTTTTAAAAAAAAATTTACACTACTGTTACACCAGATATGAGTGGTGGCACTGGGCAAGTGGGCACAGTATACGCTGTGAACCTGGCACACACGCTGGCAGGCAGGCAACTGCAATTAGATTACACTAGCAGACTGATGTTTCACAGTCAAAAAAGTTTTTTTTTTTAAATTTACACTACTGTTACACCAGATATGAGTGGTGGTACTGGGCAAGTGGGCCTGGCACACATGCTGGCAGGCAGGCAACTGCAATTAGATTACACTAGCAGATTGATATTTCACAGTCAAAAATGTTTTTTTTTTTTTAATTTACACTACTGTTACACCAGATATGAGTGGTGGCACTGGGCAAGTGGGCCTGGCACACACACTGGCAGGCAGGCAACTGCAATTAGATTACACTAGCAGACTGATGTTTCACAGTCAAAAAAGTTTTTTTTTTTTTAATTTACACTACTGTTACAGCAGATATGAGTGGTGGCACTGGGCTAGTGGGGCTGGCACACATGCTGGCAGGCAGGCAACTGCAATTAGATTACACAAGCAGACTGATATTTCACAGTCAAAAAAGTTTTTTTTTTTTAAATTTACACTACTGTTACACCAGATATGAGTGGTGGCACTGGGCAAGTGGGCCTGGCACACATGCTGGCAGGCAGGCAAATGCAATTAGATTACACTAGCAGACTGATGTTTCACAGTCAAAAAAGTTTTTTTTTTTTAAATTTACACTACTGTTACACCAGATATGAGTGGTGGCACTGGGCAAGTGGCTTGGCAGGCAGGCAACTGCAATTAGATTACACAGGGAAAAAAAATTATGTTCTAGCGCTAAAAAGGGCTTTTTGGGGTGCTGTCCTTACAGCAGAGATCAGATGAGTCCTTCAGGACTGTAGTGGACACTGAATACATTAGCCTAGCTATCAATTTCCCTATTAAATCACCAGCAGCTACACTGTCCCTCCTCTCACTAACAATGCAGCTTCCGAATGAATCTAAAATGGCTGCTGTCCAGGAGCTGGGAGGGTCTGGGAGGGAGGGTCTGCTGCTGATTGGCTGGAATGTGTCTGCAGACTTTGAGATACAGGGTCAAAGTTTACTCAATGATGACAAATAGGGGGCGGATCGAACATCGCATATGTTCGCCCGCCGTGGCGAACATGAACATGCTATGTTCGCCGGGAACTATTGGCCGGCGAACTATTCGCGACATCACTACTATTGACAATACAACATTTTGTAGAATACCTGAACACCAATGAAAAAGGTATTGAATTCACCCATAGTTGTCATTCATCAGAGATTGTGTTTCTGGAACTTCTGTTAACTGCTGACCAAGTTGCTAAAAAAGTAAATACATCACTGCATAGAAAACCAATTGCAGGTAATTTCATTTTACATGCACATAGTAACCATCCTCAACATGTGTATAAAGGCATTGTTAAGGGGCAGCTCCTCAGAGCTAGAAGCAATTGCAGCTTAGATTCAGACTTTGATAGAGAATCTAAAGATCTGATGGTACGCTTTGAAGATAGAGGCTATAATAGGAACATGGTTAAAAAAGATCTCTGCAGAGGTGGCATCCTTGGACAGAAAGCAAATGCCTGGTGAGAGTAAAAAGAGACCGGAACGTAAGGGTCTTAAATTTGTTCTCAAATCAATTTTCAGCAGTCTGCAACATTATTAAAAAATACATGCCTAGATTATATGGGGATGACACTTTAAAGCATACAATTAAAAATGGCTGCAATTTCATCTATTCTAGGAACTTGACAATTTGCTCTCGCCAAGCATGTTGCCTGACCAAGGAACTCGTAGCTCATGGCTGGAAGCTATGGACACCTATAAATGTGGCAAATCCCGCTGCAAGTCATGTACTTATATAAAACAAAGGGTTAACTTTCAAACCTATGTAACAGATGAAACATTCACCACTAGAGGTTGTGTAAAATGTTCTTCCACACTTGTAATCTATTTGGTTGAGTGCTCAGAGCATAAACAACAATACTTTGGATTAACTACTAGAGACATACGCACAAGGATTAAGGAACATCTAGGGCAGAGCTTTCCAAACTTTTCATGTTGGTGACACACTTTTTAGACCTACATCATTTCGCGACACAGTAATTCAGTTGTACTGGCAAACAGGAGGTTAAACTAACTTGTTTTAAGAGATACGGACACATACATAAATTATATAATAATGAAATGTATTTACAAGTAACAGTAAGTGTGTGCAAGAATTAAAAAATAGTTTAATAACACCAATAGCTACTTACTATTTTAATGGGATGTATAAGGTTGATGGGATGAACACAGTTTCTGAATATTTGGTGTAATATTAGATAAAGACACTCGCATTTTTCAGCTTCCACTTCCTATCCATATATCAAGAGCAGGAGCAGCAATTCACTACTGGGAGCTAGTTGCAAAAATCCCCCACTAACTTCAGCTCAGCATTTAAGCTGCCACCCACAGAGCTCGGTGAGTCCGATTGACTACTTCCTGCGCTGCAAACACACTGCTCTCCCACTCACAGACTACACGTGCAGTCACGAGCCAATGTGCCGCCAATGGGAATAGTTTCAGTTCCCACTGAGCTGCGCCAATAGGTTAAGATGATCTGTGTCCCCCTAGGTATCAATCACGTGTCAACCATGTGATATGCGTAGCAGGCAGGCGAAAAGTCAGAAACCAAAAAAAAATTTAAAAAAATTTGTGCTTAAGCAGGGACACACCTAAACACTGCTGCCGACACACTAGTGTGTCCTGACACACAGTTTGGAAAGCACTGATCTAGGGTATATCTCTAACGACATACATTGTTCAGCTTTCTCAAGACACTTTATTCAGATACACAATAAGAATGTGAAAAAATTTAGTTGGAATGCAATTGAAGTAATAATCATGCCATGAAGGGGTGGAAGCAAACAGAAAATTCTAGAGAGACAGGAAATCTACTGGATCCACAAGCTAAAAATGTTGGTTCCAGGAGAGTTTAATTCACAATTTGATGTGATTAACTACTGGGAATAAATATACACTATTAACCACAGTAGTATTAAACTAAATGCAATTTTATTAGTTTTTTTAAAAAATGCCCTTATGAACTAGCTGTATATATTAGCTCTGTGATAAATTCACTGTTTTGTAGTACTAAAGACTGCTTGGTTTTGATATATCCAATATAATAAAAGGCCAAGTGTGTTTGTCCGAAGCTGTCATGCGCAGTAGAGACTGCCCTTCCAACTAACCTGGCGTCATGTGGTGGAGTGGGCGTGGCCGTGTAGGTGCCACATGGGCGTGGCCGGGCGGTTGCAACGTGGGTGTGGCAGGACATGATGTGGGCGTGGCCTGCGTGACGCGGGCGGGGCCGAGCGTGGCACGGGTGGGGCCGGGCATGGCTAAATACCGGGGCCAGCTGCTAAGAGACAGAGAACTCTAAAGAGGTGGGATAGAGAGAGCAGAAGAGGGGGGATAGAGAGAGGGAGAGAGAGACAGCAAAAGAGAGAGGGGGAGAGAGACAGCAAAAGAGAGAGGGGGAGAGAGACAGCAAAAGAGAGGGGGGAGAGAGACAGCAAAAGACAGGGGGAGAGAGACAGCAAAAGAGAGGGGGGAGAGAGCACAAAAGAGAGGTTGGAGAGAGTGCAAAAGAGAGGGGGAGAGAGCGCAAAAGAGAGGGGGAGAGAGCGCAAAAGAGAGGGGGAGAGAGATCGCAAAAGAGAGGGGGGAGAGAGAGAGCAAAAGAGAGGGGGAGAGAGAGAGAGCAAAAGAGAGGGGGGAGGGAGAGAGAGCAAAAGAGAGGGGGAGAGAGACAGCAAAAGAGAGGGGGAGAGAGACAGCAAAAGAGAGGGGGAGAGTGCACAAAAGAGAGGGGGAGAGTGCACAAAAGAGAGGAGGGAGAGTGCACAAAAGAGAGGTGGGAGAGTGCACAAAAGAGAGGTGGGAGAGTGCACAAAAGAGAAGGGGAGAGAGCACAAAAGAGAGTGGGAGAGAGCACAAAAGATAGGGGGAGAGAGCGCAAAAGAGAGGGGGGAGAGAGAGAGCAAAAGAGAGGGGGAAGAGAGAGAGCAAAAGAGAGGGGGAAGAGAGAGCAAAAGAGAGGGGGAGAGAGAGCAAAAGAGAGGGGGGAGAGAGAGAGCAAAAGAGAGGGGGGAGAGAGAGAGCAAAAGAGAGGGGGGAGAGAGAGAGAGTAAAAGAGAGGGGGAGAGAGAGAGTAAAAGAGAGGGAAGAGAGAGAAAGAGCAAAAGAGAGGGGAGAAAGAGAGAGCAAAAGAGAGGGGGATAGAGAGAGAGCAAGGGGTGGGACCGCTGTACTGCAAAAAATGGCCCATGTACACGGGCTTTAGGACTAGTACATTTAATAAAAGGGTAGAGTGGTGTCGGACCCATACATCAGTAAAGAACATCTGAAGAATACATACTTAAGCATAAAAATTATAAAATACACACAGAGGCCTCTATTTATCAACCCGTCAACTTACTTGCATTCGCCGGCACCAATACGCTCGCCTAAGATCGCCTAACATCGCTGCCGCGGACCTGAATACGTTCTCCAAAATTATCAAAAAAGCTGTCAAAAAGCTGTGCACCAAGTACGGTGCAATGAGCAGCGGACTGTTGTTAACTAACAGTCATTGATCTCGCTGCTCTTCGGCTTATTCGCAGCTTTCTTGGTACCCTGTCACTAAACACCCACACTATACTATATTGTTTACCCTTATACCGCCGCTCCTGGAGCCCACTGCAACTCTAATAAAGTGTTTAACCCCTAAGCCACAGCTCCCAGACCCCGCCAACCTAAATAAAGTTATTAACCCCTAAACCGCCGCTCCCGGAGCAAACTGCCACCTACATTATATTATTAACCCCTAAACCGCTGCTCCTGGACCCCGCCGCACCTAAATAAAGTTATTAACCCCTAAACCGCCGGTCCCAGAGCCCACCACCACCTACATTATATGTATTAACCCCTAAACCGCCGCTCCTCGAGCCCACCGCCACCTACATTATATGTATTAACCACTAAACCGCCGCTCCCAGACCCCGCCGCAACTAAATAAAATGTTTAACCCCTAAACCGTCGCTCCCGGACCCCGCCGCAATTAAATAAAGTGTTTAACCCCTAAACCGCCTCTCATGGACCCCGCCGCCAACTACATTAAATTTATTAACCCCTAATCTGCCCCCCTACACCACCGCCACTTACATTAAATTTATTAACCCCTAATCTGCTGCCCCCAACGTCGCCTCCACTATATTAAATTTATTAACCCCCCTAACTTAAATATAATTTAAATTAATCTAAATAAATATTCCTAGCATTAAATAAATTATACCTATTTAAAACTAAATACTTACCTATAAAATAAACCCTAAGATAGCTACAATATAACTAATAGTTACATTGTAGCTATTTTAGGTTTTATTTTTATTTTACAGGCAAGTTTGTATTTATTTTAACTAGGTACAATAGTTATTAAATAGTGATTAACTATTTAATAACTTCCTAGTTAAAATAAATACAAAAGTATGTGTAAAATAAAACCTTACCTAAGTTACAATTACACCTAACACTACACTATAATTAAATTAATTGCCTAAATTAAAATAAATTAATTACAATTAAATAAAATTAACTAAAATACAAAAAAACACTAAATTACAGAAAATAATAAAATAATTACAAGAATTTTAAACTAATTACACCTAATCTAATCCCCCTAATAAAATAAAAAAGCCCCCCAAAATAATAAAAAGCCATACCCTATACTAAATTACAAATAGCCCTTAAAAGGGCTTTTGCTGGGCATTGCCCCAAAGTAATCAGCTCTTTTACCTGTAAAAAAAATACAATACCCCCCCAACATTAAAACCCACCACCCACACACCCAACCCTACTCTAAAACCCACCCAATCCCCCCTTAAAAAAACCTAACACTAACCCCCTGAAGATCACCCTACTTTGAGACGTCTTCACCCAACCGGGCCGAAGTCCTCAACGAAGCCAGGCAGAAGAGGTCCTCCAGACGGGCAGAAGTCTTCATCCAGATGGCATCTTCTATCTTCATCCATCCGGAGCGGAGCGGGTCCATCTTCAAGACATCCGACGCGGAGCATCCTTCCAGCCCAACGACTACCCGACGAATGAATATTCCTTTAAATGATGTCATCCAAAATCAGCCAATCGGAATTAAGGTAGGAAAAATCCTATTGGCTGATGCAATCAGTCAATAGGATTGAAGTTAAATCTTATTGGCTGATCCAATCAGCCAATAGGATTGAGCTTGCATTCTATTGGCTGATTGCAACAGCCAATAGAATGCGAGCTCAATCCTATTGGCTGATTGCATCAGCCAATAGGATTTTTCCTACCTTAATTCCGATTGGCTGATAGAGTTCTATCAGCCAATCGGAATTCAAGGGACACCATCTTGGATGACGTCATTTAAAGGAATATTCATTCGTCGGGTAGTCGTCGACCTGGAAGGATTCTCCGCGTCGGATGTTTTGAACATGGACCCGCTCCGCTTCGGATGTATGAAGATAGAAGATGCCGTCTGGATGAAGACTTCTGCCCGTCTGGAGGACCTCTTCTGCCCGGCTTCGTTGAGGACTTCGGCTCGGTTGGGTGAAGACTTCTCCCGGTAAGGTGATCTTCAGGGTTTTTTTAAGGGGGGATTGGGTGGGTTTTAGAGTAGGGTTAGGTGTGTGGGTGGTTGGTTGGTTTTAATGTTGGGGGGTATTGTATTTTTTTTTACAGGTAAAAGAGCTGATTACTTTGGGGCAATGCCCCGCAAAAAGCCCTTTTAAGGGCTATTTGTAATTTAGTATAGGGTAGGGCTTTTTATTATTTTGGGGGGCTTTTTTATTTTATTAGGGGGATAAGATTAGGTGTAATTAGTTTAAAATTCTTGTAATTATGTTATTATTTTCTGTAATTTACTGTTGTTGTTTTTTGTACTTTAGTTAATTTTATTTAATTGTAATTAATTTATTTTAATTTAGGTAATTAATTTAATTATAGTGTAGTGTTAGGTGTAATTGTAACTTAGGTTAGGTTTTATTTTACAGGTACTTTTGTATTTATTTTAACCAGGTAGCTATAAAATAGTTAATAACTATTTAATAACTATTGTACCTAGTTTAAATATATACAAACTTGCTTGTAAAATAAAAATAAACCCTAAGGCCTAGATTTGGAGTTTGGCGTTAGCCGTGAAAACCAGCGTTAGAGGCTCCTAACGCTGGTTTTAGGCTACCGCCGGTATTTGGAGTCACTCAAAATAGGGTCTAACGCTCACTTTTCAGCCGCGACTTTTCCATACCGCAGATCCCCTTACGTCAATTGCGTATCCTATCTTTTCAATGGGATTTTTCTAACTCCGGTATTGAGAGTCGTTTCTGAAGTGAGCGTTAGACATCTAACGACAAAACTCCAGCCGCAGGAAAAAAGTCAGTGGTTAAGAGCTTTCTGGCTAACGCCGGTTTATAAAGCTCTTAACTACTGTGCTCTAAAGTACACTAACACCCATAAACTAACTATGTACCCCTAAACCGAGGTCCCCCCACATCGCCGACACTCAAATACATTTTTTTAACCCCTAATCTGCCGACCGCCACCTACGTTATCCTTATGTACCCCTAATCTGCTGCCCCTAACACCGCCGACCCCTGTATTATATTTATTAACCCCTAACCTGCCCCCCACAACGTCGCCTCCACCTACCTACACTTATTAACCCCTAATCTGCCGACCGCAAAGCGCCGCCACCTACGTTATCCTTATGTACCCCTAATCTGCTGCCCCTAACACCGCCGACCCCTGTATTATATTTATTAACCCCTAATCTGCCCCCCTCAACATCGCCTCCACCTGCCTACACTTATTAACCCCTAATCTGCCGACAGGACCTGAGCGCTACTATAATAAAGTTATTAACCCCTAATCCGCCTCACTAACCCTATAATAAATAGTATTAACCCCTAATCTGCCCTCCCTAACATCGCCGACACCCAACTTCAATTATTAACCCCTAATCTGCCGACCGGCGCTCACCGCTATTCTAATAAATGTATTAACCCCTAAAGCTAAGTCTAACCCTAACACCCCCCTAAATTAAATATAATTTTAATCTAACGAAATTAATTAACTCTTATTAAATAAATTATTCCTAATTAAAGCTAAATACTTACCTGTAAAATAAATCCTAATATAGCTACAATATAAATTATAATTATATTATAGCTATTTTAGGATTAATATTTATTTTACAGGTAACTTTGTATTTATTTTAACCAGGTACAATAGCTAAAATAGTTAAAATAATTACAAATTTACCTGTAAAAGAAATCCTAACCTAAGTTACAATTAAACCTAACACTATACTATCAATAAATTAATTAAATACAATTCCTACTAATAAATGCAATTAAATAAACTTGCTAAAGTACAAAAAATAAAAAAGAACTAAGTTACAAAAAATAAAAAAATATTTACAAACATAAGAAAAATATTACAACAATTTTAAACTAATTACACCTACTCTAAGCCCCCTAATAAAATAACAAAGCCCCACAAAATAAAAAAATGCCCTACCCTATTCTAAATAACTAAAGTTCAAAGCTCTTTTACCTTACCAGCCCTGAACAGGGCCCTTTGCGGGGCATGCCCCAAGAAATACAGCTCTTTTGCCTGTAAAAAAAACATACAATACCCCCCCCAACATTACAACCCACCACCCACATACCCCTAATCTAACCCAAACCCCCCTTAAATAAACCTAACACTAAGCCCCTGAAGATCTTCCTACCTTATCTTCACCATACCAGGTTCACCGATCCGTCCTGAAGAGCTCCTCCGATGTCTTGATCCAAGCCCAAGCAGGGGGCTGAAGAGGTCCATGATCCGGATGAAGTCTTCATCCAAGCGGGAGCTGAAGAGGTCCATGATCCGGATGAAGTCTTCTATCAACGGCATCTTCAATCTTCTTTCTTCCGGATCCATCTTGCAGACCTCCGACGCGGAACATCCTGCTGGCCTGACGGACTAACGACGAATGACGGTTCCTTTAAGGGACGTCATCCAAGATGGCGTCCCTCGAATTCCGATTGGCTGATAGGATTCTATCAGCCAATCGGAATTAAGGTAGGAATATTCTGATTGGCTGATGGAATCAGCCAATCAGAATCAAGTTCAATCCGATTGGCTGATCCAATCAGCCAATCAGATTGAGCTCGCATTCTATTGGCTGATCGGAACAGCCAATAGATTGCAAGCTCAATCTGATTGGCTGATTGAATCAGCCAATCGGATTGAACTTGAATCTGATTGGCTGATTCCATCAGCCATTCAGAATTTTCCTACCTTAATTCCGATTGGCTGATAGAATCCTATCAGCCAATCGGAATTCGAGGGACGCCATCTTGGATGACGTCCCTTAAAGGAACCGTCATTCATCGTTAGTCCGTCGGGCCAGCAGGATGTTCCGCATCGGAGGTCTGCAAGATGGATCCGGAAGAAAGAAGATTGAAGATGCCGTTGATAGAAGACTTCATCCGGATCATGGACCTCTTCAGCTCCCGCTTGGATGAAGACTTCATCCGGATCATGGACCTCTTCAGCCCCCCGCTTGGGCTTGGATCAGGACATCGGACGAGCTCTTCAGGACGGATCGGTGAACCTGGTATGGTGAAGATAAGGTAGGAAGATCTTCAGGGGCTTAGTGTTAGGTTTATTTAAGGGGGGTTTGGGTTAGATTAGGGGTATGTGGGTGGTGGGTTGTAATGTTGGGGGGGGGTATTGTATGTTTTTTTTACAGGCAAAAGAGCTGTATTTCTTGGGGCATGCCCCGCAAAGGGCACTGTTCAGGGCTGGTAAGGTAAAAGAGCTTTGAACTTTAGTTATTTAGAATAGGGTAGGGCATTTTTTTATTTTGGGGGGCTTTGTTATTTTATTAGGGGGCTTAGAGTAGGTGTAATTAGTTTAAAATTGTTGTAATATTTTTCTTATGTTTGTAAATATTTTTTTATTTTTTGTAACTTAGTTCTTTTTTATTTTTTGTACTTTAGCAAGTTTATTTAATTGTATTTATTAGTAGGAATTGTATTTAATTAATTTATTGATAGTATAGTGTTAGGTTTAATTGTAACTTAGGTTAGGATTTCTTTTACAGGTAAATTTGTAATTATTTTAACTATTTTAGCTATTGTACCTGGTTAAAATAAATACAAAGTTACCTGTAAAATAAATATTAATCCTAAAATAGCTATAATATAATTATAATTTATATTGTAGCTATATTAGGATTTATTTTACAGGTAAGTATTTAGCTTTAATTAGGAATAATTTATTTAATAAGAGTTAATTAATTTCGTTAGATTAAAATTATATTTAACTTAGGGGGGTGTTAGTGTTAGGGTTAGACTTAGCTTTAGGGGTTAATACATTTATTAGAATAGCGGTGAGCTCTAGTTGGCAGATTAGGGGTTAATAATTGAAGTTAGGTGTCGGCGATGTTAGGGAGGGCAGATTAGGGGTTAATACTATTTATTATAGGGTTAGTGAGGCGGATTAGGGGTTAATAACTTTATTATAGTAGCGCTCAGGTCCGGTCGGCAGATTAGGGGTTAATAAGTGTAGGCAGGTGGATGCGACATTGTGGGGGGCAGATTAGGGGTTAATAAATATAATATAGGGGTCGGCGATGTTAGGGCAGCAGATTAGGGGTACATAGGGATAATGTAAGTAGCGGCGGTTTACGGAGCGGCAGATTAGGGGTTAATAATAATATGCAGGGGTCAGCGATAGCGGGGGCGGCAGATTAGGGGTTAATAAGTGTAAGGTTAGAGGTGTTTAGACTCGGGGTACATGTTAGAGTGTTAGGTGCAGACGTAGGAAGTGTTACCGCATAGCAAACAATGGGGCTGCGTTAGGAGCTGAACGCAGCTTTTTTGCAGGTGTTAGGTTTTTTTTCAGCTCAAACAGCCCCATTGTTTCCTATGGGAGAATCATGCACGAGCACGTTTTTGAGGCTGGCCGCGTCCGTAAGCAACTCTGGTATCGAGAGTTGAAGCTGCGTTAAAAATGCTCTACGCTCCTTTTTTGGAGCCTAACGCAGCCTTTATGTGGACTCTCAATACCAGAGTTATTTTTATGGTGCGGCCAGAAAAAAGCTGGCGTTAGTTTTTCGGGTCGTTACAGACAAAACTCCAAATCTAGCCGTATGATAGCTACAATATAACTATTAGTTATATTGTAGCTAGCTTAGGGTTTATTTTATAGGTAATTATTTAGTTTTAAATAGGAATAAATTATTTAATGCTAGGAATATTTATTTAGAGTTATTTAAATTATATTTAAGTTAAGGGATGTTAGGGTTAGGGTTAGACTTAGGTTTAGGGCTTAATAACTTTAATATAGTGGCGGCGACGTTGGGGCGGCGGTTTAGAGGTTAATAAATATAATGTAGGGGCGGCAGATTAGGGGTTAATAAATATATTGTAGGTGGCGGCGGTGTAGGGGCGGCAGATTAGGGGTTAATAAATATAATGTAGTTGGCGGCGGGGTCCGGGAGCAGCGGTTTAGGGGTTAAACACTTTATTTAGCTGCGGCGGGGTCCGGGAGCGGCAGTTTAGGGGTTAATAAGTATAATGTAGGTGGTGGAGGTGGCGGGGGGCAGATTGGGGTTAATAAGTATAATGTAGGTGGCGGTGGTGTATGGGGGGGCAGATTAGGGGTCTTTAGACTAGGGGTACATGTTAGGGTGTTAGGTGTAGACATTCCCATAGGAATCAATGGGATATCGGGCAGCAGCGAACATAAACTTTAGCTGCTTTCAGACTCCCATTGATTCCTATGGCATCCGCCGCCTCCAGGGCGGCGGATTTGAAAACCAGGTACGCTGGGCCAGAAAAGTGCTGAGCGTACCTGGTAGAAATTTGATAACTTCCAAAAGTAGTCAGATAGTGCCGAACTTGCATTCGGAACATCTGTAGTGACGTAAGCATCGATCTGTGTCGGACTGAGTCTGGCGGATCGTATCTTACGTCACTATATTCTACTTTTGCCGTCTGTAGGGTTTGATAACCAAGGTGAATCAGGCTCGCCACAAATACGCTGCGGAATTCCAACGTATTTGTAGTTGACGGCTTGATAACTAGAGGCCAGAGTAACTGCTGAATACATATATAGAGAGCATTTATTAGTAAGTGCATTAAGCAGCAGTATTGAGTAATGGAAAAAAATATATATTTTTATCCTTCAAAATGTTTGTATGTATATTCTTGTTAATCATTGCTCAACAATCTTTGAGGATTAACAGCCAATGCAAGTATATATACATATACAGTGTTTAATAAGTTCTTAAGAATATCCATATTGGTAGTGTAATGGTTAAACTATAAATATATTCTTTTAATAGGGGCGGAGAGTTGCCCTATAAATACACACCTCCAAAGAGGGAGGGATATGTCTATGATTACGGCCAGACTGGCCGAAACATGTTAGGCTGTGTTCACTGTTTTACCTGGATACCATGCTGCACAGGTTTTTAACCTATACTATGTTTGAATAAAGCTTGGATTTTTTTTATACTCACTATTGGACACCTGGAATCTTCATTTATTCTTCTTCTTTTATATATATATATATATATATATATATATATATATATATATATATATATATATATATATATATATATATACACACACAAATATTTATACAAATTAATATAAAATTAATAAGCACCTCTTGCTTGTAATTTTACATTTGTACACTTAGGTCCAGATTACAAGTGCGCTACTTAGTGCTTTCGCTTTCACATAAACACCGGCAGTCTAACTTGAGGACTTTGGATATTGTGACTGTGCTAACTTCTTTACCCCATAGACTTCAATGGAGCTCGCAAACTGAAAAAAAATAGCACATATCACTTGAGTGCTAAGCTGACTCCGCGTTAGACCAACTGCGCTAACCTACACCTAGATTACAAGTTTTGTGCTATAGAGGGTGAAAAACGAATGCAACATAAAATGCATTATTTCACCGTCCATATCGCTGCCATTACGAGTTTTTAAAAATCCGCCTTGTGCGTGCTATATTGTGGCGATGAGCTCCATACCACACAAAATCCAAGCACTGCTTTGGCATGCTAGTGCACGCTTTCCCCGTAGACATCAATGGGGAGAGAGTCTTAGAAAAAAAAATAACACCTGCGATCGCGGAATGAAAAGCTCCGTAACGCAACCCCATTGATGTCTTTGGGGAAAGAAAGTTACGTTTAAACCTAACACCCTGACATAAATTCCAAGTCTAAACACCACTAATCTGCGTCCCCGACATTGCCGACACCTACATAAACTTATTAACCCCTAATCTGCCGATATTGCCGCCACTATAACAAAGTTATTAACCCCTATTCCCCCGCACCCCAACATCGCCCACACTATAATAAAGATATTAACCCCTATTCCGCCACTCCCCAACATCGCCGCCACTAATTAACGTTATTAACCCCTAAACCGCTGACCTCCCACATCACTGCCACTAAATAAACCTATTAATCCCTAAACCGCCAGCCCCCCACATCACAAAAAAACTAAATTAAACTATTAACCCCTAAACCTAACACCCCCCTAACTTTAAATTAAAATTACTAGATCCCTATCTTAAAATAAATAAAAACTTACCTGGGAAATTTGAAAAAAAGCTATGTTTAAACTATATATTAAACTAACAATACTATTATACTAAAATTAAAATAACTAACAATTTAATAAATTAAATTACACATTAAAAAAACTAACACTGCTATATTACACCTAGGAGTAGACTCTCTCCCCAGATTCAAGCGAAACCTGTTACTATGCATCCTTACTTCCACTAAGCTCCTTATAGCCAGGAACTGGAAAAAAACCCAACCCCCGAGACTGCAGGGAGTGATTGACTGTGTGGACCATATTAAAAATATGGAAAACTATGTATACAGAGAATGCAGACAATTGACTGACTTCTGCCTGATATGGGAGCCATGGGACACCCACTGGACCCATAAATTTACATCAATAGACCGACCTTAAATGGGACAGAGGTAGCCTTATGGACTGACCCCCCTTTTCCCTCCATCACTCTGGCTCTCATAGATCCCAACCACGCTTCCAAGAGACTTTCCTGAATCCCCACATAGAACTCGCCCAGATATGGGGAGTTGGAGATCCCTAAGATGGATTAATATGGGCTCTCTCGCTCCACGTGTCCCGTTTGGTGAGACGTACGACCTATCATTATTCATGACCCGGCGAGGTCTGTAGTGCTTGATTACCTTGATTACCCAGATACCCTAGTAGGCTGACCCACCAACCTTGTGGCCGATCCACTTATATTGATGTCATGATAAATCAAAAAATGACTGTGAAGTTTCATGAGTTATTTGTCGATGGCCTCTGTAAAAACGAGGATTATGCCTTAATGTTATGTTGTTAAAATGTCATTTCTTGATCCATAATGCATAAGATGTTTGTTGTTCAGAATACCTCAATAAAAAATTATTTATAAAAAAAAACAAAAAAACTAACACTACCAAAAATAATTAAATCTACATACTATCATACTAAATTGCAAAAAATAAAAAACACTACAGTACAAAAAATAACAAACACTAAATTACGAAAAATAACAAACGAAATTATCTGAAATAAAAACAATTACACCTAATTTAATAGCCCTATATTAATAAAAAAAGCCCCCCTAAATAAAAAAACCCTAGCCTACAATAAACTACCAATAGCCCTTAAAAGGACCTTTTGTAGGGCATTGCCCTAAAGAAATCAGCTATTTTACCTGAAAAATAAATACAAAGACCCCCCCCCCCAACAGTATAACCCACCACAAAAGTCAACTCCCCAAAATAAAAAAGCCTAACACTAACCCCCAAAGATCCACTTACAGTTTTTGAAGTCCGGACATCCAGGAGGCGAGAAGTCTTCATCCAGGCGGCGAGGTCTTCATCCATCCAGGTGGCGTCTTCTATCTATCAGCCAATAGAATTTTAGTAGCTCTCATCCTATTGGCTGATTTTAACAGCCAATAGGATTTCAGTAGCTCTCATCCTATTGGCTGATTTGAATTTCAAAAATCAAATCAGCCAATAGGAATGCAAGAGACGCCATTTTGAAAAGGCTCCCTTACATTGAAGATTCAGTGTACTGTGGCGACCGTATGAAGAGAATGCTCTGCGCAGAGAATTTCAAAAATCAAATCAGCCAATAGGAATGCAAGAGACACCATTTTGAAAAGGCTCCCTTGCATTGAAGATTCAGTGTACTACGGCGACCGTATGAAGAGAATGCTCTGCGCCGGATGTCTTCAGGATGGACCCGCTCTGCGCCACCGGGATGAAGATAGAAGACGCCGCCGGAATGAAGATAGAAGATGCCGCCTGGATGAAGATAGAAGATGCCGCCTGGATGGATGAAGACCTTGCCGTCTGGATGAAGTCATCTCGCCACCTGGATGTCCGGACTTCAAAAACTGTAAGTGGATCTTCGGAGGTTAGTGTTAGGTTTTTTAAACTTTTTTTGGGTGGGTTTTTTTTTAGATTAGGGTTTGGGCTTTTCTTAAAAGAGCTAAATGCCCTTTTCAGGGCAAGAAAAAGAGCTGAATGCCCTTTTAAGGGAAATGCCCATACAAATGGGCAAAGGGTAGCTTTGCCCATTTTTGTTAGAGTTAGGTTTTTTTATTTTGGGGGGTTGGTTGGGTGGTGGGTTTTACTGTTGGGGGTTCTTTGTATTTATTTTTCATGTAAAAGAGGGCAATGTTCTATTGGTAGTTTATTGTAGGCTAGGGTTTTTTTTTATTGGGGGGGCTTTTTTATTTTTATAGGCCTATTAGATTAGGTGTAATTGTTTTTATTTTGGATAATTTAGTTTGTTATTTTTCGTAATTTAGTGTTTGTTATTTTATTTTTTTTCATTTAATTGTTTTTATTGAGTTTTATAAATAATGATAACAAAGCAGATAATACATTACATATCGTGTGTACATTTTTGTTTATCTCAAGTAAACTTATAGCTTATCGGTCATGTGTTTTGAAGAACTTAATAAGGGAGGTAGTAGGGAAAGAAAAGGAGCGGAAGAAAGGAAAAGGAAGACAAGGAGACAAGAGTATCATTTAGTGGAAATAGTTACATTTCTCAGATCGTTGAATTGAGAGGATTTTATCAGCGAATAGTTAATCTGTTTGATCCCAAAGAAAGATAGCGTCTAGTATAAAGTATTTTTACTATTGTAGCTGTAGTGAATTCTTTCTAGTGCCAGAACGTGATTAACTTCTTGTAGCCATTGACCAAAGGTTGGCACTTGCTGTGTTTTCCAGTAACGGGGTATAATATGTTTGGCACAATTTAACATGCATTGCAGGAGTTTCAGTCGGAGCTTGCAACTTATCTTTGGATATTGGTTTAGAAGTATTAATGTAGGTGATAGGGTTACAGTTAGGCCTAAGATAGTGTTGATTTGATTCCAGAATCTAGTTATCAGTGGCATGCATACTAAATATGTGAGATGTTTCCTATCTCGCCGCAACCTCTCCAACATTTGGGTGATGTTCCCGGATATATATATCTAAATTTTTGTGGAGTGAGGTACCATCGGAAAATAATTTTATAGATCAGCTCTAATATGTTAGGGGCAATAGAGGATTTGGATGTTGAAAGGAATTTTTTCTTCCATAATTTGTCTGAAAATTAGATTTGGATTTCTGACTCCCAGTGTTTGAGATATGTTGGCTTTTTGTCTGGAAAATAGCCTCTAAGTATCTTATAAATAATGGAGATTAGTGCTTTGTTTACATCAGGTGATATATTTAATTGTTCGAATCTAGTTAGTGATCTGAGTAGCAAGGTCTTATGTGGGTTAGTCATGATTGCGTGCCTAGTTTGCAAGTATGAGAACCCCATATGGAAAGGGGGACCTTTTTCGTCTTTAAGGGTGGTCATGGCTTTAAGGGTATTTGTTTTGGTATGTTAGGGGAGGTCGATGCTGTTTGGGTAGCCAACATATATCTCTCATATGTTGTATGAGTGTTTGTTATTTTTCGTAATTTAGTATTTTTTATTTTTTTTCATTGTAGATTTAATTTTTTTTAGTAGTGTTAGGTTTTTTTAATGTGTAATTTAATTTATTTATTTTTAATTTTAGTATAATAGTAATGTTATGTTAATATATAGCTTAAACTTAGGTTTTTTAATTTCCCAGGTAAGTTTTTATTTATTTTAAGATAGGGATCTTGTAATATTAATTTAAAGTTAGAGTTTAGGGGTTTAGGGGTTAATAGTTTAATTTAGTTTTTTTGCGATGTGGGGGGCTGGCGGTTTAGGGGTTAATAGGTTTATTTAGTGGGAGGCCAGAGGTTTAGGGGTTAATAACTTTATTTAGTGGCGGCAATGTCGGGGAGCAGCAGAATCAGGGTTAATATCTTTATTATAGTGTGGGCGATGTTGGGGTGCGGGAAAATGCGTTAATAACTTTATTATAGTTGCGGCAATGTCAAGGAGTGGCGGAATAGGGGTTAATAAATGTTATTAGTGGTGGTAATGTCAGGAGCGGCTGATTAGGGGTTAATAAATGTATTATAGTGTTTGCTATGCTGCAGGGCCTCGGTTTAGGGGTTAATAGGTAGTTTATGGGTGTTAGTATACTTTGTAACATTTTAGTTATGAGTTTTGTGTAACTGTTTTGTTGCGTAAAACTCATAACTACTGGTCTCAGATTGCGGTACAGATCGTGTCGGTATAGGCTGTAACGCAAGCTTTTTAGCCTCAACGCAAAACTTGTAATGGCAGCGCTATGGAAATCCCACGCAAACATTTTTTTTTGAGTGCGGTACTGACGTTTCGTTACAGGCTAAAATGCTTGCGGTACAGCTATACCGACAAGACTCATAATGGCTGCGTTACTGTTTTAACACTGAAATGGCCTTTTTTCAGCATTAAAACACGAACGCAAAACTTGTAATCTAGGTGCTAGTTAGTTAGGAATATTTTACATTCCAATAATAGAACTTTTACTTTTATGTAGAACATTGGAATGTAAAATATTTACAGTACATACACAATAAAACACATTATTAAATATTAAAATTGATGATTTACAAATATTTTTATTCTTTTCAGGTATTTAACTTTAAAGGACTCTAATATATGTGTATGTATACAACAGCTGCACATCCATAATGCAAATCTTCCATTCCACCATATCCCAAAGGTGTTCTATTGGATTGAGATCTGGTGACTGTGGAGGCCATTGGAGTAAATTGAACTCATTGTCATGTTCAAGAAACCAGTTTGAGATGATTTGAGCTTTGTGACATGGTGCATTATCCTGCTGGAAGCAGCCATCAGAAGATTGGTACACTGTAGTCATAAAGGGATGGACATGGTCAGCAACAATACTCAGGTAGGCCGTGGCATTTAAATGATGCTCAATTGGTACTAAGGGGCCCTAAGTGTGCCACAAAAATATCCCCCACACTATTACACCACCATCACCAGCCTGAACCGTTGATACAAGGCCGGAAGGATCCATGCTTTCATGTTGTTTACGCCAAATTCTGACCCTACCATCTGAATGTCGCAGCTGAAATCGAGACTCATAAGACCAGGCAATGTTTTTCTAATCTTCTATTGTCCAATTTTGGTTAGCCTGTGTGAATTGTAGCCTCAGTTTCCTGTTTTTAGATGACAGGAGTGGCACCCGGTGTGGTCTTCTGCTGCTGTAGCCCATCTGCTTTAAGGTTCGACGTGTTGTGTGTTTAGAGATGGTATTCTGCATACCTTGGTTGTAACGAGTGGTTATTTGAGTTGCTGTTGCCTTTCTATCATCTCAAACCAGTCTCCTCTGACCTCTGACATCAACAAGGCATTTTCGTCCACACGACTGCTGCTCACTGGATATTTTATTTTTTTCGGACCATTCTCTGTAAACCCTAGAGATGGTTGTGCGTGAAAATCTAAGTAGATCAGTAGTTTTTGAAATACTCAGACCAGCCCATCTGGTACCAACAACCATGCAACTTACTCCCCTTAAATACCCTTCACAATGTACTGTGCATGCGAAACACCTGCAGCTTCTCATCTGCACAACTGAGCATCCGCAGAGATAACTAGGGTGGCTGCATTGGGACAAACAACTAAAAGCAAAGTTAAAAATGGAAAATGCCTGAAATTACAATGCAACGATATTCATATAAACAAAAATGTAACCTAATTAGCCCTGATATATGTGATGAATAACTTGTCTTCACAATATGTAACAAAACTAGCAAAAACAAAAATTGACTACAAATAAATATTACATCTTACCTAAAGAGGGGAATAAGTAAGATGTTACTTACAAAAAAGCAGACAAGTAATGAATATCAAGTGTAATTATGAAATCCATACCCTGTAACAGGACATAATTCATTTGACCAGGGAGTCAAATGAAACCTACCTACCGCAAAAATTGCTTTAACTAGGTGGGTATATTTATAAAAATTATGAATACAATCTTAATCATCCCTGTATAATCTAATAACTGACAGACTCAGAGTATGACTATCAGATTAGTATGAATCTATGGCTAGTTGTACTACACAATATACTATTATGTGTAAAATATGTGCAAACAGGATCATTATAATAAACATTGCATATCAAAATGGGTATTAAGGCGCCTAGGTATTAAAGTTTCCAAGATGTAAATCCACCTGGTCTCTTTTTGCAACAACAATTTGGCCCTATTACCCCCTCTCAGTAAGGAAGGAACGTGATCAATGATACACTTAAAACAACCATGTTTAGGCTTCCCTAAACAAGTCTTGTTGGTATAACTTTGGACATTGTCAGGACGCATCAAGTAGTCCCTCAAAGACGTTCAAGATCTTTGAGGGACTACTTGATTTAAGTGTATGGGTTGCACTACCTGTAATGGGTTGGTACAAACCACCCATTTTGTCCACCCATGGCACAACAAACGCTATGCCATTAAGCACAGAGTCACATGTACTACCAAGATTATAGTGTACATGCTGCACTGTTGCTGTGGCAGATATTACGTTGGCAAAACGAATGATGATCTATGCACCCGTATGGCCAATCACAGGGCATCCATACGTGCTGCCCTAGCCACTGGTGAAAGTGAGCAGCCAGTGGCTAGACACTTTTTGTCTGCCAAACATACTGTGGCCGATTTGCGATACGTGATCATTGAGAGGGGGTAATAGGGCCACATTTTTGTGGATTTACACCTTGGATACTTTAATACCTAGGGGCCTTAATACCCATTTTGATATGCAATGTTTCTTATAATGATCCTGTTTGCACATATTTTACACATAATAGTATATTGTGTAGTACCGCTAGCCATAGATTCATACTAAAAATAAAAAAGCATTTCAAAAATGACTTGGTTGAAAATGTCTTTGTAGGTGATTCAGCCAAGGAAATAAGAGCAAACTTAACTTTTGAAGAATGTTGTAATGTGGTGGATTTGGAGTCATTACAGAGGGAGAATTATTGTGTAGACACAGATCCCGCCCATACTAGTACCATTGGTCCCAGATTCAGAGGTGTATCCAAATTTTACCCTATTCAGTCAAGGGGACCCATCCTGGAAAAATTCCAGAGGAGGGTGGAGGATGATTTAAACAAATTGGCATACACCTCTGGACTTGGAACGAAGGGTAACCTTAGCGCTAAAGAAAGAATAGCGCTTAAGGATTTAAGTGGAAAAAAAAATCTGGTGGTGAGGGCAGCAGACAAGGGAGGGTCTGTTGTTTTAATTGACAGGGAGTTCTTTATTAAAGAAGCTCTCCGACAACTAAATGACCCTAAACAATATATCATATTAGATTTTGATCCCACCTCTAGGTTTCAAAAGGAACTCTCACACCTGATTGATGATGGGATGGAAGGGGGATTTTTTGATGATGGCACTTGTGATTTCTTATATGCCAGAAACCCCAAAATTCCTACCTTCAATCTTCTCCCAAAGGTACACAAGACCTTGGAGAATGTTGAGGGCAGGCCCATCATCAGTGGGATTGGCTCAATGTTGGAACCTTTATCTAGGTGGCTAGACTCCCTTCTACAACCCCTAGTGGGGGAACTCCTTAGTCACTTGAGGGATACTAAACAGCTTCTCACAGAGATAGAAATGATACCTTGGAAGGAGGGCTATGGCTGGTTATCAGTGGATGTCAAGTCATTATATTCGTCTATTCCACATAGATCTGGTCTTGAAGCCATAGCCTTCTTTCTAAGGAGATCTACTGAATACAGCGATGATTTCATCAGGTTTGTTGTCAGGGTTACCGAATTCCTGCTTACCCATAACTTTTTTGTGTTTGAACGTGTTTTCTATCTCCAGAGGTGTGGCACAGCCATGGGAGCAAAATTTGCTCCCTCTTACGCCAACCTTTACATGGGTTGGTGGGAGCTGTGCCACATCTATGGAGATATAAACAGGCAAAGGGGCAAAATCGTCTATTATCGTCGCTATATAGACGATTTGCTCTTTATTTGGGATGGGAGTTTAGAGGAAGCACAGGAATTCGTAGGGCATTTGAATGTCAATAATGCCAGTCTACAGTTTACCCATGAATTTGGGTCTTCTAGGATTAATTTATTGGATGTTACCCTTCATGGTGAGGGATCAGAACATGTAAAGGTTGAGCTATATAGAAAACCTATAACTAGAAATACTCTATTACATGCTCACAGTAGCCACCCTAAACAGGTTTTTAAGTCAGTCTTGAAGGGTCAGTTCACTAGGGTAAAAAGGAATTGTACCTGGGACAGTGAACACTTTAAGCATGAAACCGAACTTTTCAAAAAATTCCAAGAGAGGGGATACCCCAGACAGGATATTATCAGGGCCCGGGAGGAAGTAAGGGCCATAGAGAGGGCCACCCTTCTTAGTGAAAAGCAATCAGTATGTGATGCTAAATCTGAACAGTTAACTTTTGTGACTCAGTTTAGCAGGCAATATTACCAGGTGTGTAATATTATACGCAAACATATGACATTACTTAGGGCTGATGATGAACTTGCACATATTGCCACACAAAAGGTGAGGTTTGCCTTCAGAAGAGGCAAAACCATAGGCAACTATGTAGCCCCCACGCAATTGAAACAGGATGAAACCAATACATCCTCTTGGTTAAGGTATAAAGGAGTCTACAAATGTAGTTATAGTAGCTGCATAGCATGTGGACATGCAAAATTGGGCAATGTATTCAGAAGTGCATACTCGGGAGAGACATTTGCACACAGGGCACTTTTCAATTGCAGATCCACATATGCAGTCTATCTCCTCAATTGTGACTCGTGACATCCAATATACAGGTCAAACGTCTCGACAGGTCAGAACCAGGATAAGGGAACACATAAATGACATCAAGTCAGGCAAACTAACTACCCCCCTAGTGAACCACTTCAAGATAAAACATAACAAAGATCCAGGGACATTGTCATGGACGATTATTGAAGTGGTGAACACAAATAATAGGGGGGGTGACAGGGATAATTTGCTCCTTAAGAGGGAGGTGTTTTGGATACACAGGTTGTACACCAGGGTGCCCAATGGGCTTAATTCTGAATATGACTTGATCAATTTCTGGTGTTAACCTGTGTATCTTTCCAAAAAGACACTGCACGATGATGTATGGATATGGAATGTGTTTCTCCCCCTAAGTAGCCTTTTACATATGTATATAAATACACACAGGGGTAACAAGTAGATATACCCCCCTTGTCCCGGTTTCCAACATTCTCTATCAACACTTTATTATTATTATTATTATTATCACTACTATTTTCATGTTTAGAATAACATTTGTGATTCAATAGGTATTCTTTCTTAAATCACTAATTTATGATATAAACAAGGAACACTAAGGATTATATTGAGACTATAAAATTGGCTCAGGCAGTCTTATATGACTGCGCATCCTAACAATGTATCTATGTGAAATGCCATTTGAGCAGTGCAGATATATGTATATACATATATGTTGATAATAATTTTTATGTTCTTCCAGTAGTGTCTACATATGTATAACAAGAAATGTTCTGTAAATATCATTACTATTATCACTATTTCAATTTCGTTTATATATATATGCATAAGAAAGATTTATATGAAGTGGATAATATGGTTTTACTATCCTAAATTAGGGCAATTGTTTAACACACAGGTGGAGGTGGGTGTCACCCACATAGCATAAGTTTTTAACCTATCACAGGTGATCTGTCTCTTTAAATAAGTGATTAAGCTTACACCCTTCAGCTACGATTACGACATTTGCCGAAACGCGTCAGCATCAGGGTACGTGGGGAACCACCACTCCACCTTTGCCCCAGAGGTTTAAAGCTTTTTCCTAAGTGTCTCCTGCTGTCTTTTTAATACCTGAATAAAGGACGATTTTGTTTTGTGAACCACCCGGTGCCTCTGCTTGTTCATTTTGCTATAGATTCATACTAATCTGATAGTCATACTCTGAGTCTGTCAGTTATTAGATTATACAGGGATGATTAAGATTGTATTCATAATTTTTATGTCTTTTTGACATATTCCCACTTAGTTAAAGCAATTTTTCTTATTCCCCTCTTTAGTTAAGATGTAATATTTATTTGTAGCCAATTTTTGTTTTTGCTAGTTTAGTTACATATTGTGAAGACGAGTTATTCCTCACATATATCAGGGCTACTTATGTTACATTTTGTTTATATGAATATTGTTACATTGTAATTTCGGGCATTTTCCATTTTTAACTTTGCTTTTAGTTGTTTGTCCCAATGCAGCCACCATAGTTATCTCTGAGCATGCTCAGTTGCGCAGATGAGAAGCTGCAGGTGTTTAGCAATGCATTCACAGTACATTGTGGAGGGTATTTAAGGGGAGTAAGTTGCACTATATTTGTTACTGTCTGAGGAAGGGGCTAACTACCGCAAAACGTTACAGTTCAATTAAAGAAGTTTGTGTTTTCACAGTGGAGCATGCAGGACCTGTTTATTTCATTTGTTTACTTTTCCTAACCAGAGCACACCGGAAGTTGGAAGTTTATTGTGTGTGCAGATCCCTTGCTTGATGTTTTCCTATATATATATATATATATATATATATATATATATATATATATATATATATATATATAGTCATGGCCAAAAATATTGGCACCCCTGCCTTTCTGTCAGATAATGCACCACTTCGCTCAGAAAATTGTTGCAATTACAAATGTTTAGGCATTCTCATGTTTATTTCTTTGTTTGTATTGGTATATGGGTATGACACAAAAAGTGGAGGAAAAAAAGCCAAATCTGACACATTCCACGCAAAACTCCAAAAATGGACTGGACAAAATTATTGGCACCCTCAATTTAATATTTGGTATTTTGGAAAAAAAATAACTGAATCAATCGCTTCCTCTAACTATCAATGAGTTTCTTACACCTCTCTACTGGAATTTTGGACCCCTCTTCTTTTGCCAACAGCTCCAGGTCTCTCAGATTGGAAGTGTTCCTTTTCCCAACTGCTGTTTTGAGATCTCTCCACAGGTGCTCTATGGGATTGAGATCTGAATACATTGCTGGCCAGTTGAGTACTTTCCAGTGCTTTGTCTTAAAAAATTTCTGGGTGTTTTTTGACATGTGCTTTGGGTCACGGTCCTGCTGTAAAACCCATGACCTATGACAGAGCCACAACTTTCCGACACTGGGGCCTACATTGCACCACATAATTCTTTGGTAATCTTCATAATGCCATGCACACAGTCAATACATCCAGTGCCTGAAGCAGCAAAACAACCCCAAAACATTAGTGAACCTCCACCATGTTTGACTGTAGGGACTGTATTCTTTTCTTTAAATGCCTCATTTATTTTTCTGAAAACAGTTGAGTGATGGGCTTTACCAAAAAGCTGTAATTTTGTTTCGTCTGTCCACAGCACATTCTCCCAAAAGGATTTTGGCTTCCTCGGGTAGTTTTGTCAATTTCCAATCTGGCTTTTTTATGTTTATGTGTCAGAAGTGGGTTCCTCCTGGGTCTCCTACCATAGCGTCCCTTTTTATTCAGATGGCGACGTATAGTGCGAGGTGACACATTTGTACCCTGTATCTGAAGATTAGCTTGACTTTGTCTGGAAGTTGATCAAGGTTCTTTATCCATCTTTTGAACAATCCTTTGTTGCAATATTTGATCATTTTTTTTCTTTCGTCCACGTCCAGGGAGATTAGCTACAGTACCTTGGGCTGAAAACTTCTTGACAATGTTGTGCACAGTGGACACAGGAACATTAAGATCTCTGAAAATAGACTTGTTACCTTGGGATTGTGCATGCTTTTCCACAATTTTTGTTCACAAATCATCAATTATTTGCTGTTCTTTCTCTTCTCCATGCTCAGTGTGACACACAGAGACACACAACAGAAAGGTTTAGTCACTTTTTCACCATTTTAACTGCTGGTGTGATCTCTATATTGTCAGCACCTGATAATTGATACAGGAGAGTTTAATTACAAATTACAGTAGCATCACAAACTTGGAATGCAATTATTTCTTATAATTTTGAGAAGGTGCCAATAATTTTGTCCATTCCATTTTTGGAGTTTCGCATGGAATGTGTCAGATTTGGCTTTTTTTCTCTCCACTTTTTTGTGTCATACCAATACAAACAAAAGTAATACACATGAGAATGCCTAAACATATGTAATTGCAACAATTGTTTTGGGCGAAGTGGGGTATTATCTGACAGAAATGCAGGTGTGCCAATATTTGTGGCCATGCCTGTATATATATATATATATATATATATATATATATATATATATATATATATATATGTGTGTGTGTGTGTGTGTGTGTGTGTGTGTGTGTGCAGATATACAGGTTCAGTTCCAGACCACCGCAATAAAGTGAATATAGCAATAAAGTGAGTCACTCTAAATTTCTGTTTCCAAGTGCATGCTAAAGTTATATTTAAACTATACTGTAGTCTATTAAGTGTGCAATAGCAATATGTCTAAATAAACAATGTACAGTACATACTTTAATTAAAAAATGCTTTATTGTTAAAAATGATAACCATCAACTGAGCCTTCAGTGAGTCACAATCTTTTTTTTGCTTGTGTGTACTGTATATATAGGTGTGTGTATATATGTGCATTCATGTGTTTATATGTAAGCAAATTGACTTATGAAAGAGTCAATAGGAGGCACTGTAAAAAATTGTAGGTTACACAACAACAATATGGTAGTATGATTACAATAGTATACACAAAAGTCCCCAAACGCCAGAAATCAGTATAAGCAGGGAAGAACAGAGTTCATCAACAGGGTCAGGATTGCTGCATTCCTCTTCAAACGAAAAAGTGGAACAATTTAATGATATCTACTAAGTGTATCAAGCAAACAGAGTACTTACATTTGTAGCAAGCACCCTTATGTGCTGTTAGGCGTAGGATGATAATTTATAAGGTGTATCAGCTCACCTACTCCCGGTTGCTGCAACTGTCCCAGGAATCTTTCAGGATCTCAGACCACACTTCACATCAGTGATAAATGGTGTGCTGGCTTGGAAACATAAGGCTTGTGAACACTGGTAGTTAAAAAGTTGATTTATTCAAACAAATTTAAAAAAATACAGTGTATAAAAACTGGGTGCATCAAAATGCTCCCCCATATCATACAACGCGTTTCTCAGCTAAGAGCTGTTTCATCAAGCATAACAAGCCATACTAAACTGCACTTATTGAAATGCAGTTACAGCCAATCAAATTGTGGGAGTACAGGTGTAAAATATGTGTTGAAATCAGCAACTATTATTATATTATGAGTTGCAACATTCAGTCAGTTAAAAAAAACATCATTGTTATAATTATACAAAAAACAATTATATAAGTCGTTATCGTTATTCACATTATTAATATGGGACCATCAGACCCATTCAAAAATCACCATTTTTGGGGTGGATGTTATGGCAGCGCTCAGAGTGATAACAATCATGGTATTATAAAAAACCCAAATTACCAAACTGTATGCGCCGAAGTTCCATCAGTGAGCAAACAGCCCAGTATAGTTACCGGTCACGAGAACGATGACCAATCGGATAACGTGTCCCAAACACCTTAATTAATCTGTTTGTATGTGGACTCAGCTAGAAGTTATGTGAGAACAGGATATGGTATGTGACTAATAGGGTCGCTATGCATATGTGATGATTCCTCATGACCAGTGACAATATGTAAAATCTACAATATAATATAACTTGATATCATATTACGTGATAGTGGGATATGTAATATATACAATATAACATGACTTGATATCATATTACGTGATAGTGGGATATGGATAAAAAAGTATACACTCAGTATATAAGATGTGTGAAAAATTACTATTAACTACATATCACCTAGATTATGAGTTTTGCGCTACAGAGGGTGCGAAACGAACGCAACAGAAGTTGCGTTATTTTCACCCTCCATATCGCTGCCATTACAAGTTTAAACCTAACACCCTGACATAAACCCCAAGTCTAAACACCCCTAATCTGCTGCCTCCAACATTGCCGACACAGAAATAAAGTTATTAACCCCTAATCTGCTGCTCCCAACATTGTCGCCACTATAATAAAGTTATTAACCACTATTCCCCCGCACCCCAACATCACCGACACTATAATAAAGCTATTAACCCCTATTGCGCCGCTCCTCACATCGCAAAAAACTAAATAACTATTAACCCCTAAACCTAACACCCCACTAACTTTAAATTAAAATTAAAATATCACTATTTTAAAATAAATAAAAACTTACTTGTGAAATTAAAAAAATCTAAGTTTAAACTAACAATTAACCTAACATAACTATTATGCTAAAATTAAAATAGCTACCAATTAAATAAACTAAATTACCCATTTAAAAAAAAAAAACTAACGCTACTAAAAAATGTAAGTCTAAAATTACAAAAAATAAAAAATACTAAATTACGAAAAATAACAAACAAAATTATCCAAAATAAAAACAATTATACCTAATATAATAGCCCTATAAAAATAAAAAAGCCCCTCCAAAATAAAAAAAAAACGCCTAGCCTACAATAAACTACCAATAGCCCTTAAAAGGGCCTTTGTACAGCATTGCCCTAAAGAAATCAGCTCTTTTACCAGTAAAAAAATACAAAGACACCCCAACAGTAAAACCCACCACCCAACCAACCACCCAAAATAAAAAACCTAACTCTAACAAAAACCTAAGCTACCCATTTCCCTGAAAATGACATTTGTATGGGCATTGCCCTTAAAAGGGCATTCAGCTCTTTTACATTGCCCTTAAAAGGGCATTCAGCTCTTTTTAAAAAAAGCCCAAACCCTAATCTAAAAAAAAAACACCCAAAAAAGTTAAAAAAACCTAACACTAACCCCAGACGATCCACTTACAGTTTCTGAAGTCCGGACATCCAGATGGCGAGAAGTCTTCATCCAGGCGGCGAGGTCTTCATCCATCCAGACGGCGTCTTCTATCTTCATCCAGGCGGCATCTTCTATCTTCATCCTGGCAGCGTCTTCTATCTTCATCCCGGCGGCGCGGAGCGGGTCCATCCTTGAATACATCCGGCACAGAGGGTCCTCTTCATATAGTCACCGCCGTATACTGAATCTTCAATGCAAGGGAGCCTTTTCAAAATGGTGTCCCTTGCATTCCTATTGGCTGATTTGATTTTTGAAATTCAAATCAGCCAATAGGATGAGAGCTACTGAAATCCTATTGGCTGTTCAAATCAGCCAATAGGATGAGAGCTATTGAAATTCTATTGACTGATTTGTATAGCCAGTAGAATTTCAGTACCTCTCATCCTATTGGCTGATTTGAATTTCAAAAATCAAATCAGCCAATAGGAATGCAAGGGACGCCATTTTGAAAAGGCTCCCTTGTATTGAAGATTCAGTGTATGGCGGTGACCGTATGAAGAGGAGGCTCCTCGCTGGATGTCTTCAAGGATGGAGTCGCTCCACGCCGCCGGGATGAAGATAGAAGAAAAGATGCCGCCTGAATGAAGATAGAAGATGCCGTCTGGATGGATGAAGACCTCGCAGTCTGGATGAAGACTTCTCGCCACCTGGATGTCCGGACTTTAGAAACTGTAAGTTGATCATCAAGGGTTAGTGTTAGGGGTTTTTTTTAACTTTTTTTGGGTGTTTTTTTTCTTATATTAGGGTTTGAGCTTTTTTTAAAAGAGCTGAATGCCCTTTTAAGGGCAATGTAAAAGAGTTGAATACCCTTTTAAGGGCAATGCCCATACAAATGCCCTTTTCAGGGCAATGGGTAGCTTAGGTTTTTGTTAGAGTTAGGTTTTTTATTTTTGGGGGTTGGTTGGGTGGTGGGTTTTACTGTTGGGGGGGGTCTTTGTATATTTTTTACAGGTAAAAGAGCTGATTTATTTAGGGCAATGCCCTACAAAAGGCCCTTTTAAGGACTATTGGTAGTTTATTGTAGGCTAGGTTTTTTTTTTTATTTTGGGGGGCTTTTTTATTATTATAGGGCTATTAGATTTGGTGTAATTGTTTTTATTTTGGATAATTTTGTTTGTTATTTTTGGTAATTTAGTGTTTGTTATTTTTGGTAATTTAGTAATTTTTTTTGTAATTTTAGACTTACATTTTTTTTAGTAGTGTTACTTTTTTTTTTAATATGTAATATAGTTTATTTAATTGGTAGTTATTGTAGTATAATAGTTATGTTAGGTTAATTGTTAGTTTAAACTTAGGTTTTTTAAATTTCACAGGTAAGTTTTTATTTATTTATTTTAAGAAAGGGATATTGTAATTTTAATTTAAAGTTAGGGGGTTGTTATGTTTAGGGGTTAATAGTTTTATTTTATTTTTTGCAATGTTGGGGGCTGGCAGTTTAGGAGTTAATAGGTTTATTTAGTGACGGTGATGTGGGAGGCCAGAGGATTAGGGGTTAATAACTTTATTTAGTGGCGGCCATGTCCGGGAGCGGCAGAAACGGGGTTAATAGCTTTATTATAGTGTCAGCGATGTTGGGGTGTGTTGGATCTCCTTTTAATTTCCTATAATATAACATCTCCCAAGATAGTGTTTGCTTCCCTAAGGTAGTCATCATAATTCTGCAATATTATTCCTCCCCCCCAGAGGGTCCTCTTCATATGGTCACCGCCGTATACTGAATCTTCAATGCAAGGGAGCCTTTTCAAAATGGTGTCCCTTGCATTCCTATTGGCTGATTTGATTTTTGAAATTCAAATCAGCCAATAGGATGAGAGCTACTGAAATCCTATTGGCTGTTCAAATCAGCCAATAGGATGAGAGCTATCGAAATTCTATTGACTGATTTGTATAGCCAGTAGAATTTCAGTACCTCTCATCCTATTGGCTGATTTGAATTTCAAAAATCAAATCAGCCAATAGGAATTCAAGGGATGCCATTTTGAAAAGGCTCCCTTGTATTGAAGATTCAGTGTATGGCGGTGACCGTATGAAGAGGAGGCTCCTTGCTGGATGTCTTCAAGGATGGAGTCGCTCCACGCCGCCGGGATGAATATAGAAGAAAAGATGCCGCCTGAATTAAGATAGAAGATGCCATCTGGATGGATGAAGACCTCACAGTCTGGATGAAGACTTCTCGCCACCTGGATGTCCGGACTTTAGAAACTGTAAGTTGATCATCGAGGGTTAGTGTTAGGGTTTTTTTTAACTTTTTTTGGGTGGTTTTTTTTTTATATTAGGGTTTGGGCTTTTTTTAAAAGAGCTGAATGCCCTTTTAAGGGCAATGTAAAAGAGCTGAATACCCTTTTAAGGGCAATGCCCATACAAATGCCCTTTTCAGGGCAATGGGTAGATTAGGTTTTTGTTAGAGTTAGGTTTTTTATTTTTGGGGGTTGGTTGGGTGGTGGGTTTTACTGTTGGGGGGTCTTTGTATATTTTTTACAGGTAAAAGAGCTGATTTATTTAGGGCAATGCCCTACAAAAGGCCCTTTTAAGGACTATTGGTAGTTTATTGTAGGCTAGGTTTTTTTTTATTTTGGGGGGCTTTTTTATTATTATAGGGCTATTAGATTTGGTGTAATTGTTTTTATTTTGGATAATTTTGTTTGTTATTTTTGGTAATTTAGTGTTTGTTATTTTTGGTAATTTAGTAATTTTTTTTGTAATTTTAGACTTACATTTTTTTTAGTAGTGTTACTTTTTTTTTTAATATGTAATATAGTTTATTTAATTGGTAGTTATTGTAGTATAATAGTTATGTTAGGTTAATTGTTAGTTTAAACTTAGGTTTTTTAAATTTCACAGGTAAGTTTTTATTTATTTATTTTAAGAAAGGGATATTGTAATTTTAATTTAAAGTTAGGGGGTTGTTATGTTTAGGGGTTAATAGTTTTATTTTATTTTTTGCAATGTTGGGGGCTGGCAGTTTAGGAGTTAATAGGTTTATTTAGTGACGGTGATGTGGGAGGCCAGAGGATTAGGGGTTAATAACTTTATTTAGTGGCGGCCATGTCCGGGAGCGGCAGAAACGGGGTTAATAGCTTTATTATAATGTCAGCGATGTTGGGGTGTGTTGGATCTCCTTTTAATTTCCTATAATATAACATCTCCCAAGATAGTGTTTGCTTCCCTAAGGTAGTCATCATAATTCTGCAATATTATTCCTCCCCCCCCCTTATCCACCTGATGAATAACCAAATTTTGATAATTCATCAGGCTTCTGATCGCTCTTGGCCCACGATCTTTTGGTCAATTTAGCTTTGTAATAATCTTTATTTCTAGTAACCTCTATTTCACCCTTTATATATATATATATATATATATATATATATATATATATATATATATATATATATATATATATATACTATATATATATACTATATATATATATATATATATATATATATATATATACACCCGCATACATATTTTTTTTTTTTTTTTTGAAAATTATTTTTTTATTGAAGTTAAAGCATATAACATCAAAACAAAGACTCGCCCTAAGGCAAAAGTTACAACAGAGAGAAAAATACATTGTCTATACAAAAGCATTATTGAGAACATAATATGCATATTGAGCAAGTAAAAAATACATTTCAAGTCTGGTTATGAAGATAGACAATATCTTTGGCGAGAAAAAAAAAAATAGAACTTCATTTTATATTATCAGCGTATGAACTCCACATTCTAGTAAAATATTATCTAAAACCAAAATATCAGCCTGTGGAGGTTTAATATAAGTATCAGCCACTCTTGGGCCGAGATATATAAAGGGAGGGGGGTATTCAGCGGGTTAGCACCGCTATATGTATAGGAAAAGGGGGTGGGAGGGCGGAGCCATATATAAGTGTAAGTAGCATAAGGTACTAGGAGTGGGCCCGGGAGAGCACAAACATAGAGACTGTAGGCTAGGGAGCTAGATTGCTAAAAAGATAAATTAGATATGTCTTGGGAGATTTGTCTACTTAGGAGTGGGTAGTGGGGCGCAGTGGTATCTTAACTCTAGGTAGAATAACTAAATAGTGGCATAAGGCTACTCTGTTAATTATAACAGCATTATGCATATAACTAAGGAGTAGATCTGTTTGTAAATTATTTAGTGGGTATTATTAGGAGATAGGTATACCCCGCTACACTGGCATACATTAGAATTAGTAATAGCAAGAATACCGCCAAACCCCATAAAAACATTAAATCCAGCAAGTAGTCAAGGTACCTCAAAGTGCTAATCCCTATCCTTAGCGGAGTACTACACTACAGCGGAAGCTAAGGTGATTGCTAGGCCATGCTGAGAATATGAATTAGGCAAACTAACCTTATCTGAAGATTTTATACCCTCCATAGACAAAGAGGACAATTAAGGGTGAGAGACCCAGGGCAAGTTGACTGAATAGAGCCTTAGATGATCAAACAAAATACCAATATGCTTGGTGAATAAACATGCTCTTGTGTGGCCTGCTAAAGAGCATGTAATAGATTATTAAAGGTATATAGAGTGGCGTTCTGGTAAGAAAACAGATCATGCATAAGACAGAAAAGCTAACAAGGGACTAAGAATGATATATGCTTGAGCCCTACTAATGGGTGTCATGTAAAAATTACAATACATAGCAATAACGGCATAAGGTTAAATATTAAGCAGTTAGAATTCTAACAGGTAGGAATAGATATCCAATATATTCAGTGCAAGGCATCAAACTCAGCATTGTCAAAGAATAATATTATAAAATGGAAGGTTTATCTATAGTTATGACCATGGTAAATGATTTCACCCTTCTTGCATAGAATTTCATATAGAGCTAACGGTTAGCTTATAGAGAATTAGGATAAATCAAAAGCTGACATTTACATTGCAAGGCGTCAAACTAGACAATATTGGCTATAGATAGAAAAAACATATTAATGTTCATTAGCATATAGGACAGATAACAGTCATCAGAATTCATGCGTGCTTTAGTCTATCACATATGTAAAACAACATATTATGAACTGTGATTGTACATATACAAAGTAGTTATATGAACCGTTGATTCGTTGCAACATATAGTTAAATATATAGTATTTAAGCAGATATGGCCTCAGCACGAATATGGTTAATAGGCAGCAAATGGAAAATGTATATATTGAGGATGAGAGTGCTCCTAAGGGCATAACAGAATAAACATTACTAAAAATATAACACATACTTTCAAGCCGCCTAGCTAGCTTAGTAGATGTATTGAATATTTTAACCATATCTGAGGCTAAGCATACATGAAAAAAAAGGAATAAAAACATATAAAAGATAAAAAAAAATTCCCAAAGCTGCCATACAAAATTTTATCTGCTTCTGACTGCAGATATAACAAATATCGCCATATATTAGACTTATCAATGCAAGAATATTATTAAGAAATAGAACATTGCACTAAGTTACTGGTGTGTAATAGAAATTATTATAGAGAACATCAAACATAATAATAAATGTGATGGCTGAAAAATATAAACAGAGTAAAACACTTTGGTGTTAGTATTACTAACTGGCATGAGAACAGTCCATGTGGCGTTATGAAGGACATCGCTTCAACATAATGCCTAAGAGCAGGGAATTTATCCTATGCCAACTTTCTGCACAGTTCCTGAAGCCAAAGCTGCTATCCAGCAGGTACTATCATCATGGCCATAAGGAGGGCTAGTGTCTGTGTCTATGAGACCCTTTGAACTTATACCTCCCGGTGTGTAGAGAGAAGAAATATTATAGTCTGCCCTTGGAGAACTTACATATTCAGTGTGTGCATCACCATGTACTCGCAGCCAGATCTGTGTGTGCTGAGCCGCTGCAACTCTGCTCCCAAGGGAGGCCAATCTACCTCCGCGCTGCACAAGGTCTGTCTGAGGAGGATCGCATGTTCCTCTAGATTGCGGCCAAACTTCGTGTTGAGAAAGTGCTCCCTTGAGCCGTATAGATCCAACCGCTGACCGTTCTGAATCCAATAGCCCCATCTCCGCTGCCACAGGTAGTGTATGTGCTGCCTCTCTCTTGCGCTCTTCTAAATAGATACTGGGTCCCGGGTCTTCAGCTGATGCAAGCACCTGTACGCCAAGTTCACTTCGCCTTTCACTCAGAGTGACCTGAGGTGACTCATAGGTGTTAGCGCACGACTGTTTGTTTGTGTCAGCCCTAGTAGTATCGGCTTTCTCAGGGATAGTGGGATCTGAGTCTCCCATGAGCTGGGTATTAGTGGTGTAAGACGGTCTCCGCTGATCGCCGCCATCTTGACTCCCACGTGGGCCAATGAGCTGTATACTGAGCTGTACAAGTAAGTCATTCATCTCCAAATAATGAACTTCCAGGGTCATACAGCAGCGATCCTCAAATTTATCTAGTGCTGATTCTAGGTCCATCTTCTTAGTGGCAAAGCAAGGTTTCATCAAGCCCTTCATAAAAAATTGCACCTCACCCGGTCTGATCTAAATGCAAGGCCTCAAACTTCACTGCATTCTATATAGGTTGACACGCCATAAATTCAGGGTCTGTTCACAGAGTAATAAGCAGAAATGATTGTCCTTGGAATCTGTAAAGTTTATAAGTCTGGTTCACTTGAGTATTAGATGCAAAAACATCTTTAATTAGGCATAGTACAGGAGCTCCATGAATATGCGTCTGCTCTCTTTGCCAGCCGGCTCCGCCCCCCCGCATACATATTTTTAATCATGCATTTTCCATGTATATATATTTTTTGCTCTCTCAGGACATTTCTATATTTACACCATATAACACAGTAGTTAGTAGTAGTTTTTCACACATCTTATATACTTGGTCTATACTTTTTTATCCATATCATTTTATATAGTAGATTTTATATATTGTCACTGGTCATGAGGAATCATCACATATGCATAGCGACCCTATTAGTCACATATCGACTCCTGTTCTCACATAACACTTCTAGCTGAGTCCACAAACACGGATTAATCAAGCAGTTTGGGTCCCGTGATCGGATTGGTCATCGGCCACGTGTCTGGTAACTATGCAACCATGAAATATACTGGGCTGTTCACTGATGGAACATTGGCGCATACAGTTTGGTAATTTGTTTTTTTTAATACCATGATTTGTTATCACTCTGAGTGTTGCCACAACATCCGCCCAAAAAGTGGTGATTTTGAATGGGTCTGATGGTTCCAGATTAACAATGTGAAAAACGATAACGACTGATATATATAAGTATGTTTTATGACTACTATATATTGCTATATTCGTTATATGATTTATTTTATATATAATTGTGTTTTATATCATTATAACAATTATGTCCTTTTTTACTAAATGAATGTTGCAACTCACAATATACTAATGGTTGCTGATTACAACATACACTTCACACCTGTACTCCCACAATTTGATTGGCTGTAATTGCATTTAAATAAGTTTAGCTTAGGATGGCTTGTTATGCCTGATGAAACAACTCTTAGCTGAGAAGCGTGTTGCATGATCTGGGGGAACATTTTGATGCACCTAGTTTTTATACACTGTATTGTTTTAAATTTGTTTTAATAAATCAACTTTATAACGACCAGTGTTCACAAGCCTTATGTTTACAAGCCAGCACACCATTTATCACTGATGTGAAGTGAGATTCCTGGGACAGTTGCAGCAACCAGGAGTAAGTAAGCTGATACACCTTATTATCAGCCTATGTCTAACAGCACCTAAGGGTGCTTGTTACAAATGTAAGTACCCCGTTTGCTTGAAACACTTTGTTATTGATATGGACTACTGATACACACATGAGGCGCCTCTCTTTTGCTTGTTAGATATCATGTGTTTATATGAGTATATATGTGGGAAAAATGGCACCAATAGACTTGCTTGACACAGGGTTGCCACAAACCTTCAATTTGTTAAAAGAGCAATATCTACGAAATACAATAAAGCGAAGCGCAATAAAACGAGGTATGCCTGTATATATATATATATGTGTGTGTGTATATATATATATATATATATATATATATATATATATATATATATATATATATAAATATATGTGTGTGTGTATATATATATATATTGTATATATATATATATATATATATATATATATATGTGTGTGTGTGTGTGTGTGTGTGTGTGTGTGTATGTATGTATGTGTATATATATATATATATATATATATATATATATATATATACTGTATATATACATACACCTTTTAACATATATAGATAGAAATATATACTGTATATATAACAGTTGCTTGAAATGAACTTCCACCTACGTTGTTTACTTACTAACTTGTACACTTTGTCACCTACAATATGTAGGTCTCACTACAAATGAGATCAAGGTTCGCATCCGCAATCACTTATCCACTATACAAGCGGGAGAACCCATTACACCTCTAGTCAGACATTTTCTGCGCTGCCACAACAAAGATATTAGTAGTCTGAGATGGCACGCCATAGAAAAGGTAGTATGTCCCCCTAGAGGAGGTAATCATGATAAGTTGCTGTGGAAGAGGGAGATGTATTGGATCTTTAAGCTTCAGACAAGGGTTCCCTCAGGTCTGAACTCAGAGTAGGATCTAATTAATTTTTGGAAATAGTGTACTTTGTTTGCCCAATTATTTCTCTCTTCCGCAGCATATATGCTTTTTTGTGTCTCTATGTCTCACACCAACCATCCTTTTTCAAGGTCCTTTTTATATTTAAAATTTTTATATTTTGTGTTTTATATGTATTTATGAGAATCTGCATATGCACGTGTGCACCTTGGAATATATATATGTACACCTACATGTATATACTTTTGCAGACAAACAGTCTAATTGTTTTCTAACAAGACACTGTCTGCACTCACTGCTAGTCCAACTTAATTAACTTTTCCTCTTTTGACAAGTGTGCATTTTACTAGTCTAAATTTTCTACATTCCCATTGGTTCACAGTGTTATACTCACTCACACATTTTGTTGAGTAGAACCGTATGGCATTGTTTAGAGATAGATATGGGAATGTTTAAGTAACTGAAAATGGCTTTAAGTAGGAGCATATGTGCATATGCAAACGTCCCATATACATATTTCATTCACTTATATATGTGTGGGTGAATCCTTAAACATAAGATGTGAATATATGTGCGTATTATTTGCAAAAGCACATACATAGGTTGGCTGATTTGTAATATGTGCACCTATAGGCATATTCATGTATGCTTGAGTCGTCTGCAACCTTTGTTTTTTTACTGACCTATATATATATATATATATATTTATATCTATAATTTTTATTAGGTAGTGTATATAAAAAGTGTAAATGTATTTTTTATTTAATTTTTTAATTTCTTTATTTAAGTTTAAACATTAACATGTATATATATACAGTATACACATTCATTACAATATTTATACTTTTACATAATAATTACAAAAACATTATATTATGTTTCTCCACTCCCCTTTTCTTTGTTGTTCAAGCAGTTATTCTGTATTTTTAAAACAACTAAATAAATTTTTCTGATTAGTTACAAAGTCTTCAAATAAATAGACAATTTTTCGATGTGTATCTCTACTCTGTTTTTGATATCCATCAACACATACAATTTTTCTATATTAATCAGTCGCCAGATATTTTCTCTGAGTATATTTATTGTTGGCTTTCTTTTCTGTATCCAAATTTTGAATATAATCTGTTTTGCCATTAAGATAATCCCAATAATCAGCCTTTTTGTTTTTTAGTTAAATAACATACGGCTAGATTATGAGTTTTGCATTATGGGTGAAAAAGTAGAGTTATGGCTCTTTTTCACTACCGCAGGTAGTGCAGGATGTTTTGAAGATAGAGCCGCTCCGCACCGGATTGATGAAGATAGAAGATGCCGTCTGGATGAAGACTTCTGCCGGCTTGGATGAAGACTTCGGCCCGCTTGGATGAAGACTTCTGCCGGCTTCACTGAGTACTTCTGCCGCTTCGTTGAGGATGGATGTCCGGTCTTCAAAAACTGTAAGTGGATCTTCGGGGGTTAGTGTTAGGTTTTTTTAAGGGTTTATTGGGTGGGTTTTATTTTTAGATTAGGGTTTGGGCTGAAAAACAGCTAAATGCCCTTTTAAGGGCAATGCCCATCTAAATGCCCTTTTCAGGGCAATGGGAAGCTTAGGTTTTTTAGGTAGTATTTTATTTGGGGGGTTGGTTGTGTGGGTGGTGGGTTTTACTGTTGGGGGGTCGTTTGTATTTTTTTTACAGGTAAAAGAGCTGAATTTTTGGGGCAATGCCCTGTAAAAGGCCCTTTTTTATTTTGGGGGACTTTTTTATTTTGATAGGGCTATTAGATTAGGTGTAATTAGTTTAAATATTTGATCATTTCTTTTTTATTTTGTGTAATTTAGTGTTTGTTTTTTTGTTATTTAGTTAAATGTATTTAATTAATGTAATTGATTTAATTGTAGTGTAAGGTTAGGTGTTAGTGTAAGACAGGTTAGGTTTTATTTTACATGTAAATTTGTATTTATTTTAACCAGGTAGTTAGCAAATAGTTAATAACTATTTACTATCTAGTCTACCTAGTTAAAATAAATACAAACTTGCCTGTAAAATAAAAATAAAACCTAAGATAGCTACAATGTAACTATTAGTTATATTGTAGCTAGCTTAGGGTTTATTTTACAGGTATTACTATTACAGGTTAGTTTTAAATAGGAATTATTTAGGTAATAATAGTAATTTGTATTTAGATTTATTTTAATTATGTTAAAGTTAGTGGGTGTTAGGGTTACGTTAGGGTTAGGGTTAGACTTAGGGTTAGGGGTTAATAACTTTAGTATAGTGGTGGCGACATTGTGGGCAGCAGATTAGGGGTTAATAAGTGTAGATAGGTAGCGACGACATTGGGGGCGGCAGTTTAGGGGTTAATAACTGTAAGTAGGTGGCGGCGACGTTGGGGGTGGGAAATTTGGGGTCAATAACTGTAATTTAGGTGGCGGCGATGTTAGGGGCGGCAGATTAGGGGTTAATAAATATAGGTAGGTAGCAACGACATTGGGGCAGCAGATTAGGGGTTAATAAGTGTAGGTAGGTGTTGGCGATGTTGGGGGTGGCAGATTAGGGGTTAATAACCAAAATGTAGGTGTCGGCAATGTCGGAGGTGACAGATTAGGGGTGTTTAGACTCGGGGTTTATGTTAGGGTGTTAGGTGTAAACATACATTTTCTTTCCCCATAGGAATCAATGGGGCTGCATTACGGAGCTTTACGCTCCTTTATTGCAGGTGTTAGGCTTTTTTTTACAGAGGACAATCTACTGCATCGGATGATACCTATATTGCCCCTTTTATATGGCAAGTCTCTCAGGCCGGACCATTGAGAACCTGGGCACCTCTGTTAGAGAAGGTACTCAGCACCCCTCCTGGGACACCAGGTGCAGAGAGAACACAGGCAGTCCTCTCAATAACTCCTATAATATGGAGGAGCTACTTGTACTAATTCAGGCTTGAATGGAAAAATGTGGGAGGACGATATGCAAAAGGATTGACCGAATTGTGATATCCCCTACTACGCAACAAGCTGATAAATCACGGAGCAAAGACCAGGTATCAGCTTTAAGGTGCTCAAGCTCGGAGGTCTACGAGATAGAGGGGAATAGAACAAGAAAGCCACAAGTGATGGTTCAAACGGGCTTCCCTTGTCTAGATCTAGGAGAGGGTAGGGAGGAGCGTTTAGTGCCTACAACCAAGAAACGATCTAAGGCCTTTGCGACCGAGCAGCCAGCTCCCATTAGCCATGCTGAGATCTCAATGCTGGATATTTACCGTTAGCAGCGGGAGCAAGATCCAACTTTGGCATCTATGAGGAGTGGTGTTGTATACATGTGCATCTCTTTTTTTCAGATTTTTTTTTCCTTTATTTTTCTTTATTCAAAGAAGTATAAAATACATGGTCAAAAGCAAAAAAATAAAAAAAGATAAGCAAATTAACATTGCTTATATTAATATACATGATTCTTTTACATAACATACTAGTGTAAACAGACTAACTAACTTCATCTCTACTATTGCATTCAAGTGCAGCCTACTCAATAAAGAAAGGGAGAAAAAATAAAACCTCCTCTTTCGTCCCCCCTCACCCCTCATGAATCACTATATCCCCTCTGCTCTCATTCCTCCGGCCTTCAAGATCCCATACTGGTATAATTTGATTTATTTAATCCTTTAATATATATTCGATAAAGTTCCCCTAAATCTTCTTATATTTTTTAATCCCATTAGGTTTGTACATTTTAGTGTCAAATGCCTCACACAAGGCCTGTCTAGTTAACCTTTCTCTTAATGCTTTTATCGAGGGGATTTCCCTCGTTATCCAATTCTTAAAGATCAAGGATCTAACTAGCACAATTCCCCATTGAATGAATTTATACTCCGGCCCCCATTCCAATGCTTTATTTACAAATAGTATATTATCTACCGATATTATAACTTTTTCTTTTAAAATTACTGAAAGAAGAAATTCAACTTTACCCCAAAGTTGTCGAAGTTTTGTGCATGTTGCTAATAAGTGTGGAATGTCAGGGTCTAACTCTACATTTTTTGCATTCATTCTCAGTTTGCAACCTCCATTTTTTGTGCTCTTCTCTGTGTAATATAATCAAATTGGATGAGTCTAAATTGAGACTCTCTGAAATTGGCTGATCCTGTTAAACCCTGCATAATCCCAAAACTCTTCTTGATTTTGGCATCCAAACTAAAGAGGAGAGATTTTATCCCATCTGTTATTATATTGATTAACTATATCATCCTCTGTTAAACTTTGTAAAATACCATATATACGAGATGTTAAGCCTTTTTTAATTTTAAGACAATCCAATAATAAATTACTATGACTTAAATCAGGTAAAGTCTTGATCATCTGAAGTAAATAATGCTTTGCCTGTCTAAATTGTAGCCATTTTTTTAGGGATCTTATAAATCCTTTGAAAGTCACTGAAGTTATATGGTTTAGTAGTTAGAGGGTCTATCAAATGTTTAAGTAAGGTAATGTTTTTACTTTCCCAAATATGGAACACCCCACCTTGTCCCCCGGGAATAAATCTTGGATTACCCAATAAAGGTAAGTATTTTGAAATAGTATAGCTTCCTCCTTTCAGCTTCATAGTAACCCTCCTAGCTAATATCTTTTAGCAATGGATGGCTATAGATTTCTAAACCTAATTCTTTCTTTGATGCATGTAAAATAAAAGCCAAAGAGAAAGGGGTACATATTGAGGGTGGAGCGTTTAGTGCCTACAACCAAGAAACGATCTAAGGCCTTTGCGGCCGAGCAGCCAGCTCCCATTAGTCATGCTGAGATCTCTATGCTGGATATTTGCCGTAAGCAGCGGGAGCAAGATCCAACTTTGGCATCTATGAGGAGTGGCGTTGACTTTGAGGGGGTCACGGAAGCTATGGGAACTCAACTTGTGTATCACCGCGAAGAGGATGGGGGTGACATGAGCCTCCTGCCCTTAGACAATTGCTTTGAGCGATGGAATTTTTATGGGCTGGGAGCCCTAGGCACACTGATGACTGTGAGAGCAGGTGTTGGGTAAGAACCTAGATTATGGACTGTATGATCCTGGCCCAATAGCAGAGTTTACCAAGCCTTTGGAATCTATAGAAATGTAGGTTTTAGATTTGTATAGTCACCATATCACATGCATCTTGCTTTATTTTTTAATTTAACTGTTTGTATAAAGTGCCTATTTAGTTTGCTTATGTGTGCCAGTTGCTGAATATTAAGGACAGATACTTATTTTAGAATTGTTGCGAGTTAAATATTCCTAAAATATATATTACATACTGTTATCATTAGTATCCTACCATAGTCTTGGGTACAAGAGTGGCCCTGTTAACATTTCTCCTAATCGTCACCCCTCATTTATATCCCATGTCCTTGGTCCAAGAGTGGGTGTACTTTATTTCTAATTTCTTGTTTTTATTCACTTTGGGGGATTATTTGCATACATATTGTTTTAATAACTAATTATCTATGGATATTGTTTAAATAACGTTATCAGTAGTATCCTATCACAGCATTGGGCCCAAGAGCATTTCTCCCAATTGTCACCCTTCATTTTTCTACATTATCCGTGGTCCCAGAGTGGCCACTACTTTCTAGCTGGGGTGTACTTTATTTCTAAATTTATTTATTTTTTTTATTTATTTTGGGGGATTTTTTGCATACATATTGTTTCATTGGTTAAATCTCTATGGAGCTTGTTTAAATAATGTTATTAGTAGTATCCTACCATAGCGGCGCTGTTAACATCTCTCCCACTCTTCACCCCTCAGTTATATTTAACATTTGTGGTCCAAGGGTGCCCACTAAATTTTGAGCTGGGGTGTACTTTATTTGTAATTTTTTACTCACTTTGGGGGGTCCTTTGATATAATATTCAAAAGAAAAAAGAAAAAAATAAGTTTACATTATGGTTGTGATCTGCATAGATACGATGTTTAGATGTGTAATTTGACATGCCAACGTGTATATAAATGCTTATGACCTTCTTGTTTTCTTTGATGTGTATTTTGTATTGTGCAAACTAGATGTCTATATTTCTTTAAACCTTAATAAAAATTATTTTAAAAAAACAAACAAAAAATTGCATTTGAAAAACATCTGTTATGCATGTAAATTAGAAACATAGCATCATAGAAACATACATTTTTGACAGCAGATAAGAACCATAAGCCCAAGTCTGCCCGATATTTCCTAAAAGTATAAACTTATCTAGTTTGTAGGATAGCCTTATGCTTATCCCCGACATTCTTAAAGTCCCCCACAGTGTTTGTCATTACTACCTCTTGTGGAAGTTTATTCCATGAATCAATCACCCTTTCTGTAAAGAAGCGCTACCACAAATTACACCTGAATTTACTTCCCTTCAGCTTGAGATCATGCCTCCTTGTTCTTTTTTGTTTTATGAAAATTACTCACAGCCTCAGCTTTACTAAGCCCCTTAATATACTTGAAAGTTACTATCTTATCAATTCTGATTGACTGGAATAGACTCCTGTGTCTTTATGTAAAGATAAAAAAAAAACTAATGTAGTATAACAAATGCCTTTAAATTTGTACAGACCCAAAGAAAGGATACAAGTTATGGGTAATTTGAATTCTTTAAAAGAAAAACAATGACATCAGATGTCACTATAAATGGGAAAGAGATATTCATATACTATTGTATTGCTTAAATATAATCTCATTTCTTTTATGAGAAAATCTTGTGTTCAATGGAGCTGCAATAGTGCAATCTATCCTCCTTAAAGGGACATTTGTATATAAAATATCTACTTATGCATAATGACACAGCTTTGCAATATATTTGTGTTTTTTTGTTTTGTCCTCTTTTCAGGTAATTTAGCTCTGACAATTGAGCAATTTCAAATTCTCAGAACTTGAAATGCACCCTGCTAACTTATACCATCCATCCCTAAGTGGTTTTATCACTTTATGACTAAGGATAGCATTGTTGCCTGTGGCCCAAACCCAGATTGGCTCCTCCAAATAAAACAGATTGTGAAATAAGACAGATTGTTGGTGGGGTTTAGCTATTGAAACATAATTGCTGGGAAAAAAAGATGTAAATATGTTTTAAAAATGTTAACATTTGGCTATGTTATTTTTTAGCAACACAACAGAAATCTCTTGTTATTACAAAGTGTTCACAAAGGAAGTAGGAGAGGAAAATGTTATTTTAAAAGCAATTTCTTTCATATTGTAATAAATAAAGTGTTGCTTTTAAAATAACGTTTACTCTCCTATTTTGCTGGATCTTTAGATTTATGTTATTTGGTTTTGGTTTTGAACAATGGGAGGGCTCTGAGATCCAGCTTGTGGCAATTCCTGAGTAGGTTGTTTCATGTACATCACAGAGGGAGGTCCAGAGTGAGGTGCTCAAAGAGATGCTGGACGAAAGCTGAGTGAAACACCAGTGCCAAATTATACTGCCATTGACTAATATGTAGAGCTTGGCAATTATGGATCCCACTACCTGTAGACCGAACAACAGTTGTTAATTGTGAGTAACACAAGCTTTGTTGTATAGCCTGATGAAACAGCCCTGAGCAGGCTGAGAAACGCGTCGCTGTGTTAATAAAGACTTTTTATACTTTTATACACTTGCTATTGTGTGTGTTTTATCACCTCCTGTGATAAATTATATCATTGATCCTGGTTCCTGTTGAGGATTGCTGTTTTAAGTCTACTGGGCGACGTTTTGGCTCCAGTTTGCTGAGATTGCACCTGCAGGTGCCCACCATCTTGTAAATGCAAGCAATTGGTATTATTTTCCCCTTGTCTTGATGATATTGGGCCATGGCGTGTTGCTTTTTCCTTTATCCATAGGCACATATACATTGGAGTGTCAGAGGATACCTGACTGTCTCTGCTCTTTGGATACAGTGTGCTGAACCACTGAGAAGTGTCAGTCTGCTCTACTAGCACCAGTGGGGTGCTTTATGTTTGTGAGTATTCACATTCTCATATTGCTGCTCATTTTACCTGTACTGGCGATATTAGGCCATGGTGGCGCCTCTGTTTTTTATTCTTTTTTAGATTCCATACTACAGGATAGCCATCTTTTGACAGAGTGCAGCCTCAAACATCTGGAAATTATCATTACCCTGGACTCATAGACTTTCACATTATCATTATTTGGTTTTGAATTGATTTTATTATTTTTTCCAATCTATGTTTATATTCTAGTAATATATATATATAGTTTTTTACCAATATCATTTTCAGCATTGTGGTTACTTACTTATGTCCACATTTTAGATTCTTTAGGGTTTTATTTATAGTTTTCTAATTGTTGCTATTATCATATTTCTAGATTTAGGCCTGGTTTTTTGTTGAGACATAACAAGCACTACCATATCACCTATTATATTGGAACTGAGGAAGCGCCCCCTAAGTAGTGGTGTGTCCACTGAGTACACACCACTCTCTCCATACATACTAAGCTTTGTTGTTTAGTGTTTTAACTATTTGAAAACATCTTTGGGATTACACTTAAGTACCGCACATCATATAATATAAAAGCGTTGTTATATACATAAGAGGTTATATTCCACTGTGCAACCAACATTAAACTAATAAAGATGTACAGGGAAGAACATTTATTTTTCGGATTACATTTTTGTTACGAATATTGGAGGAAATTCTTTTCCTGAACAGTGGCGTCACTGGGGGGGGGGGGGGCTGGGGGGATGGGGCGGGCCGCACCCGGGTGACACCCTCAAAGAAATACAATGTTGAGATGCATAGATTTTTTTTTTATTAGAGGGGCTGGCATTTGTGAACATTGGTGGGACTGGGGAAGTTGTAGACACACAATTTTTTTGCCCCTTGAGCCAGTTCTGCAATTTCAACAAATAGTTTTCCCGGCTGCTTTTGCTTGTTTGTACTTTGCTTCTCCCCTGCCCAATTTCGCTATGAATGTTGTGGGCATGCCGTGGGGCTTGCAAAGTTGCGCTGCTAGCCTAAACCTGCCGGCCTATCTGTGCTCACTGCTCAGTGACATGTGGAGCAGTGGAGTCACTCACTGCTGTGCTGTCTCTCTAAACGGGAACTGGCAAATCATGAGGGGATGCCTGGCACCTGACCACATGACTGTTTGACACTGTCTTAAAGTGAAGGAGCCACGTATGATGCCCACCAGACCATTACGGTTACGGTACACTAAGTGCACACTGAACAGGTAGGAGGGCGGGCGGGGGTCTGGGGGTGGGCAGAGTGCAGAGGTGATTGGCCATAAGAAGTGGTAGGCACGTGGCCCGGGGCTGTGCACTGACAGGCTTGGAACAGAGTCAGAGAGCAGAATTTTCATAGTTTGCGCCTAAACCTTTTCTTTAGTGATTTATTTTTAGAGTGCTCTATTTATCTTTCATTTGATGTTCTGCTGAGCCAGGGAGCAGCTCTAGGCATGAGCTTCATAATTAATGCAGTGCAGTTTACATATTTTGTAAGTGTGTGTCTGAGTTTTTGTGTGTGTGTGTCTGAGTGTGTTTCCGAGTGTTTGTGTGTGCATCTAAGTATGTTTAAGTGTGTCTGAGTGTTTGTATGTGTGTGTGCCTGTGTTTTTGTGTGTGTCTGCTTTCTGGGGGGGGGGGGTGACACAATAACTTACCGCACCGGGTGACACCAACCCTAGTGACGCCACTGTTCCTGAATATTCGTTGGTTGTACTATTCGGTTTTTGTTTAGTTTAAAACCAAACAAAAATCGAAGTTTTGTTAAACAGTTGCATTTTTTTTGGTAAAACGAATGTAAATGTTTCAAGTCTACAGGTGACTCATTTCGTCAGTATTTTTTTTGTTTTCTTGTTGGTGCATTCAATTGGAAAATTCAATATTCGCGATAAATGTGTACTCATCCGAAAAAGAATACAAATCTCTATTAACTACAGTGTTGCAGTTCGTTATCTATTGTTGCATAAGTTAATCTAATAAACAACACTTTGCAGTGCAAAGTGTGATAAAATAGGATTCTTTAGCTTTTCTTAAGCATACTATTAGTACAACTTACATACATTAAATGTAAATGATTGGTAGGTGTAGAATACTAACCAATCAGCACCAGAGTAAGCACAGAGACTGGCATTGTACACGTGTTGATGGACTCAGCATTATAAAATGAATAAATCATGTCTCATTAACCAATCAGAACTCTTCAATTAAAAATATAGGAGCAATATAACCTTCCTATCACTGTATTGCTATATTACATTTATTAAAGCTTCTAATATTCTCACATAAACTTATTTTCCTCTTTTATACATGTTCTCTATAACCTTCCTCTCTTTTCATTTTCACTTAATTCCTCATATCCCCTCCAACACTTCTCATTCTCACTTATCCTTGTTTAACCTGTCCATGTTCTTCTGCTATCATTTTTGTGTCTCTTATTGCACCATTCTGATGTCACACACACGCTTATGCATACATGCGCACATACATACTCACATACATACATACATATGCACATATATATGCACATACATACGCATACGCACATGCATACACACATGCATATGCAAATAGATACACACAGACGCACATACATATGCACATACAGTACATATGCACATAGATATGCACATACATACACAAAGACGCACATACATACGCACATATATATGCACATACATACGCACAGACACACATACATACGTATATACATATGCACATACATACGCACATCATATGCACAGGCACACATACATACGCACATACATATGTACATACATATGCACATACATACGCAAATACATATGCACAGGCGCACATACATACGCACATACAAACGCACATACATACGCACATACATATGCACATACTGTACATATGCACATGCATACGCACAGACGCACATACATATGCACATACATACGCACATACATACGCACATACATATGCACAGGCGCACATACATACGCACATACATACGCACATCATATGCACATACATACGCACATCATATGCACAGGCGCACATACATACGCACATACATACGCACATACATACGCACATACATACGCACATCATATGCACAGGCGCACATACATACGCACATACATATGTACATACATATGCACATACATATGCACATACATACGCACATACATATGCACATACATATGCACATACATACGCACATACATACGCACATACATATGCACATACTGTACATATGCACATGCATACGCACAGACGCACATACATATGCACACACACATACTGTGTATATGTGAATAAATAAATATATATATATATATATATATATATATATATATATATATATATATATACATATATATGTGTGTGTGTGTGTGTTTCTTTATTTATTCACTGAGTATTACTTATGACCTGAGGACAATTGGAAATTCTTGAAAACTTATCTTATAAATAAATAGAAGTAAAAAAATAAATAAACTTTCATGCCTCAGATACGGCATGCAATTTTCTCCTTTTCTCATATGTAATTCATTCTCTTGGTATTATTTATGAAAAAACATTCCTGGGTAGGGTCAGGAGCATCAATGTGCTACTGTGACCTAGCTGCAGGTTGGAATACACACATATGCATCTTGTCATTGGGTTGCCAGATGTGTTCATCTAGGTCCCAGTAGTGCATTGCTTAGGTCCAACCCCGGCGACCAAGCCTGTATAGTGACAGGCATCGCCGGGGCTTCACGTTTTGCGTGGTGACTTCACGCGCAACTTTATTAAAAAAAGACATTGACAAGTATAGGGAAAGGGGAATCTCAGACATCTAAGCAGCTACTGACCCACAAGACCCACCGTTGGAAAGGTAATCACCAAATCTTTCCAATGGTATAAGTATTAGCACTCAAAGGGTTAAACTATGTATTTAAAGGAATATAAAACAGTGCTCTTTTTGTATATGCGTGTGTATATATATATATATATATATATATATATAAAGAAGTTGTAAATCCGCACACGCTGGACTTTTAAATAAATTGACTACTTCTTCTATATCATTTATGTTCCTGACACCCTGGCAGTGATTTTGGGAAGATAAAAGTACTAATCCCTAGAGACTCTGGGGCTGAATTCTCAAGCTCTAAAGACCGCTGCTTCATAACTTGTCCACCTGCTCTGAGGCAGCGGACAGAAATCAACCCAATCGAATATGTTCGGGTTGATTGACATCCCCTGCTAGCGGCCGATTGGCCTCGAATCTGCAGGGGGTGGTATTGCACAAGCAGTTCTAGTGAACTGCTTGAGCAATGATAAATGCCGACAGCATATGCTGTCGGCATTTAGCGATGTGCAGCGGACATGATGCGCTACATCGTATCATGTCCGCTCGCACTTTGATAAATATACATATATATGTGTGTGTTAAATGAAAGTAAACTAAAAAATGTAACAGATTGTGTTAAAAAACAGCAAACAGCAAAAAATCCTCTACTGAGCATGGGCAAGAAGCTGAATGGAGCTATTGTAGGGGTCTCCTAGCAACCACTTCTTCAAAGCTTAAGCTACTCCTTTGCCTTCCTGTAGAAATCACAGCCCCCTTGTGTGACAGGAAGTAAAGGACACAGCACAAATGAAGTTTTCTATTCCTTTATCCTTTTCCAGCATATTATTAGTGCACTATTCCCTGCATATATCATATTAGAGCATTTTCTTTTTTGCATTTTATATCCCTTTAATATGGAGTGTTCTTTTGATAAATGTGTATTACTACATATTGCAGTAGTCTTCAACTAACAGGGCTACTCCAATATCTGTAATATACAAGCGGTTTTCATTAAAGTATATGTCTGTCACACACTTGTCAGTATACTTGAAAACGAGAGAAATCTCAATGTATCCTTCCTGGTAAAATATTTTATGAATAAATAAATGCAGCCGAAGGCCTACTAAGAAAGATTTAGCTGCTGAGATAAGATGGAGCAAAATGAAAAAGATTAATAATGAGTAGAGAAAACAGACCACGTTGTAACAAATTCTATTTATGTACTAAATTATATTTACACTACTGTTATCCATATCAGCATGTGACAGAAGGTTTCCATTTTTTCTAAGTATTAAAAACAATGAAAGGCATATGAATAATATCAACACTGACATCAATGTTTTATTCAGTTAGATTTATGCATTAAAACTAGAAATTCATTTTTATTTTGAAATCCCCGCTGGCTAAGCTCTTTTTCTGTTTTTGGTTACATTCCAAATATTAGGGTTTTAAATGCTATGGTTAGTGAATATTTTCACATTTTGTGCAATGCGGTCAGATGGCTACTATTAAACTGAAAGGCTGCTGGAAAGATTATGGAATAAAGACACACATTAATAAGGTTTCTTTTAAAACAAGCATATTTATTGTACACTACAGCACGCTTGTATTTGACTGAGTCATTTATTTATGACTTTGTGTTGCGGTCAGTATGATTAACTTTATATAATAACAGTTCAGGATTTTGTGGTATCGGTTAATCTTCAATATATTTCTGGCTAGTATCTTAATAGAGTGATGTAATCTCTCTGCTGAACATACTGTCAGCCAGCTCTGCTTTATATATAATATTAAGCTCCTCTCGTTCATGGTCTGTTCTATCATCTCTGGCCTCAGTTGACTACATCTCATTTTTCCTCTTTTATTTATCTCAGGAATCTGTAATCTCTCATGATCAAAACCTATATCTCTGACTGTCACTCACTTTAGAGCTTTCTACCTCAGGCACTGCATCCTAAATACATTACTACATCTTAAAGGGGCAGCAAAGAAAATAGTAGCACCACCAACTTCATAGTGAGATTATTTTCTCAGCCAGTCTGCAGAAGAACATGTTCTTGATCATGTTAAAGGGGCATTGTACACTAGATTTGTCTTTGTTTAAATGTTTTTTTAGATGATCCATTTATATAGTCCATCTAGGAGTGTTTTTGTAACAATGTATAGTGTTGCTTATTTTTTTAATAACATTGTGCTTATTTTCAGACTCCTAACCAAGACCCAAAGTTTTAAATGCATACTGAAGTCTACAGATTCCTGCTTGCTCCTGTTTGTGTAATTTGTCTTTTCATATGCAGTGGAAGGGCAGAGTGTCTGCTCTTCCTGTTTTCCCAGCCCCTTTCACGTTGTGTCCCAGCCTAACCTCATCAACTGTGCTAAACTGGGAGCTTCTAAGTACGTTTTTAAAAGGTTTTATACTGGATTTTTTAGATCAATATCTGTGCATATTCTTCTTTATAGTAGTGTCTATTACATGCATGAAAATTTGCGTACACTGTCCCTTTAAACATTTTTAAAGTGATGGTAAATCCTAGCATTTGTGAAACGCTAGGATTTACCATTGAAACGAATAAAGGGGATTTTCATTCATGAAGTATAAAATACTTCATGCTAAAAGCTCCTTTATTTGTTCCAAGCGATCGCCGCACTAAACTGCTAATTCAGCCCACCGGCAGAACGCTATTTTTGCTATTTGGCTGAGAGGTGACGTTTCCACCTCTTAGCCAATAGCCGTGCGGGAAACCCGGCTTGGTGCCACATAGGCACGGCTATTGGCTAAGAGGTGGAAACGTCACCTCTCAGCCAAATATCCGATCGGGCTGATTGCTGTCCGCCGCCTCAGAGGTGGTGGACAAGTTAACTGCTTCTTAACTTATGTTTACGTTGAGCCTGTAGGCTCGCACGGAAACTACTGCATTCGCAGCATAATAAATCGGCCCCTATGTATTGGTATTTCAAAACCACCAGTGTTTTATTTTTAATTTGCTTGCACAACAAATTTTGGTTAGACAGATGTTAACGGAAACCTCAATATCTCAGATCAGGATGTTCCAAGCTTCTTGAAACAAAATCTGATCTCTGTATCACATTACAAGGTACATGTACATATATAAACATTTTACACATTCTTGTTCCTTAGACTTAGAACTTAAGTTCTAATGTAATGATGAAAATCCACTTTTAGGGTAATTTTATAATGGGAAAGGTTTGAGGCTCAGTCCTAAATTATCAAATTCTTGCCGTGTGGCTTGCACACACATTGGTTGAGCGGTGAATACATTGAAAAAATAGGTTTTCTAACTAGGACTGCAGTGGTGGAAGTGGGTGTGATAAACACCAGATTGTTAACCCTTCTAAGTACGATCTGGCTTTAAAATGTGCCCATATCCATTTTATGATACAATTTCATAAATGATTAAACTTTTATGCCATCAAGATAGAAATACATAGATCTTAAGTGTTCTCATTTGTTAGCAGATTTTTTTTTTTTAAAGGAAATGTAGAATTTTGTATCTTAACCCCATCTTGATACATAGGGGCCTATTTATTAATGTGTGAGCGGACATGATCTGATATTGCAGATCATGTCTGCCGCACATCGATAAATGCCGACAGCATACACTGTCTGCATTTATCATTGCACCAGCAGTTCTTGTGCCCCTTAACATTTAAAAGTTGTTCATTTTTCAATATCACCCACAATGATGACTTTAGGATCTTGAATTGATTTGAAATGTTTATCTCATTCATATGGTTAAAAAACAGGAAAAGCCGAGTACCTACTGTCGATATGCAAGTAAAGATCCTGATGTTAAGTACCAAAGTTAGAGTTAAACAGTTAATAGGAATTTTATCGCACTGCGAGCTAATTAGCTGGCAGAAACAAGCTCAAAATTACGGAATCACCTAACTATAACATAAATAATAAAGAGAAACAGACCACATGATCTCAGGACATGAACTTTGAACTTTGAACAACCTCAAAGACTTTCACAGCGCTGTACTGTATATTGCACTATGTGTGTAATGAATGCTGTTCCAAAGATTGTGTTCAGCGACTTTGTTGTTCTTATCTTCTCTTTAATAAAGCTTGTTTTGAAAAATATAAAAAACATCTAACAGGTAACCCAAATCCATTAATAAAAATTAGGGATATGCATTCGGATGCATACAGTCATGGAAGAAGTTGGCCGCTCCCCACATTCGGTTCTTTCTGGAGCCATATTTTCTTGTGAAAGCCCAACACACTAATATCTGGATTTGCAGAAATCTTAGGGTGTTTTACAAGAATGAATGCTGCTCTGAAAAGAGCCGTATGCAGATGCTACGAAAGCTTCAGAATGCACACCCCTAATAAATCATCTTTCTTTCAAATGCATCTACAAACTGGTTTTCTTTTACTTTCAGAAAAAAAGTCAGACCAAAACATGCACTTCAAGAGTTGTCATCTTAAAATCAATCAAACATGTAGTTTAGCTGCATCTTTTTCGCCTCTTAGCACATTGGGAAGGAAACAATGGGGCTGATTTATCAAGTTCCGTATGAAGCTTGATGCCCCTGTTTCCGAGTGCCGGAAACCGAAGTTATGGAGCAGAGGTCTAAAGACCGCTGCTCCATAACCTGTCCGCCTACTCTGAGGCTGCGGACAGAAATCAGCCAAATTTGAATACGATTGGGCTGATTGACACCCCCTGCTAGTGGCCGATTGGCCGTGAATTTGCAGGGGGCGGCATTGCACCAGCAGTGCACAAGAACTGCTGGTGCAATGATAAATGCCAATAGCGTATGCTGTCAGCATTTAACGTTGTGCAGCGGACATGATACGCTATATCGCATCATGTCCGCTCGCGCTATGATAAATCTACCCCAATGCCTTCAAAATATTACAAAACACACCAATTTTTAAGAAAATAAAAACTACTTCTGTAAAACAGGCCATGCTAATATATGCACTAACAACTTAAAAACATAGAGGAATACAAGACAAATAAAAACAAAACAACATTGTCAGCTTTACAGGGTCATGAAACCCCCCCAAAAATTCATGATTCAGATACAACATAACATTTTTAACAACTTTCCAATTTACTTATATTATCAAAGTTGCTTCATTCACTTGGTATCTTTTGCTGAAGTGAGAGCAATGCACTAATGGGAGCTAGCTGAACACATAGGTAAGTCACTGACAACAGATGTGCAACCACCAATCAGCAGCTAGCTTCAAGCTCCTGAGTCTACCTAGGTACACTTTTCAAAGAATACCAAGAGAACTAAGCAAATTAGATAATAGAAGTTAATTGGAACGTTGTTCAAAATGAAATGCTCTATGACAAAGGAGGTTTTATGTCCCTAAAGATATGACCAAGAGATGAGATACTTCACAAGGGCAATAGAGTCTATATGAATTCTGCATGCTGGGCATAATTATAGGGGAAAAATCCCACCCATATATCTAAACTATCCCGGAAAAACGACAGCCAACCCCTCAAAGACACATTTTGTTTAAGACCAGTGAATATTTTACAATTACAAACAGATACATAAATCTTTTTTTTAAATGGACTGTAGAGTCTTCTTTACTTCTGTTATCTAATTTACTTTGTTCTTGGTATCCTTTGTTGAACAACATACCTAGAAGGATCAGGAACAACAGGACACAACTGGAAGCTAGTTGCTAATTGGAGGCTGCACATATATGCCTCTTGTCATTGGCTTACCTAATGTGTTCAACTAGCTCCCAGTAATGCATTTCTGCTCCTTCCCAAAGGAGAAAGATGAACAATTGATGATAGAATTAAACTAGAATTTGTTTAAAACTGTATTCTTTATCTGAAGAGAGACATTTTTGGGGGTTGTAATTATTGCTTCTCTGCGTTGCTAGGGTTTCTTGTTTGTTGTGTGAAATATCATGTATTGGGCACCACATGCAACTATATATGTTGAAAGGACATTAAACTCTAAATACATTTTATAAGCATAGTATTGAGGTTATTCCCCACCTCCCTCTACTCATGGGTGCCGCCATGTTGAAATCTTGTTTTCACTGCATTCCGGTGCTGACCTGTTTGCACATGTGCAGTAACTCTCCTTTAGATACCTGCAGAGTAACCTAGATTACATGATGGCAGAGAAATGTGCACGAGATGTATTTAGTGTTTTGTGTCCCTTTAATGACAGAAACACCCACTGACAAAACTGTGAACAAATATAGGTGAAGAGATAATCTATACATTTTGAACATGATCTCACCTTTACAAGTCCCCTTGGCAACTTCATAATCATCTATTAATTAAGCCCATTGTATGCAACTACTTACGTACCCAGAGCTATGGAATTTGGCGACGCTTTACAAATAAATAATAATAGTAGTAATAATAGTCATAACAATCTAATAATAATAACAATTGTTTCAAATACACAAACAAACCACAACAACAAATACTATAAAAAAATTAAACAGATACAAATAAATTATATATAGGCAAATGCACTCACAACAACCAGAATGCTTAGCTAATCCATAATGTAGAAAGACAAACGGTTAGCACTCACTGGATTTTTCAAATGTTAAATGTTTTAATATATATTGTGACGTTTCGAGATAGCTTGCCTTGTCCTAAGACAAACCATTTTATATGCAATGTGACTCTT